>NW_025795483.1:246537-267693 GCF_021613505.1 Equus quagga
AGCCTAGCAACCAACTACACTGGGTGCCTACTCACTTCAAAGGAAAACTGCAACAAGAGTGTGCTATTAGACCTTGTAGCCAATGGTGCTGGGGTTCCCTAAACTTGATTTACAAGCAGCAGCCCAGAGAAGGAAAGCCTAATTTCCCTGGGTACCTGCAGTAAGAGCAACCCTGCCACAGCAGAAGGACACAAGTGGCACACACAGGGGTCACTCCTGGAACATTTGGACTAGTGATGAGAGGGAAGCACATTGCTGAGCCTCAAAAGGTGTCTCTTACATAGGCCATTTCTCCAAGAACAGAAGACATAGCTGACTCACCTAATACATAGATATAAGCACAGAGAAAGAGGCATAATGAGGAGGAAAAGGAATACATTCCAAGCAAGATAACAGGACAAAACCCCAGAGAAAGAATGAAATAAAACAGAAATGAACAATGTATATAACAAAGAATTCAAACAAAAACTCATAAGGATGCTCACTGATATTGGGAGAAGACTGGATGAACACAGTGAGAATGTCAAGAAAGGATTGGGAAATATAAAAAAGAACCAATCAGAATTGAAGAATACAATACTAGAAATTAAAAATTCACTAAAGGGACTCAATAGCAGAGTAGATGAAACAGAAGAATGGATCAGTGAGCTGGACAAAAGACTAGAAGAAATCACCCAAGCTGAACAGATAAATGAAAATAGAATTTAAAAGAATGACAACAGTGTAGGGAACTCTGGGACAATATTAAGCACACTAATATTCACATTACAGGTGTCTCAGAAGGAGAAGGGAGAGATAAAGGTGGAGAGAGGCTATTTGAAGAAATAATAGCTGAAATCTTTCCTAACCTAAGGAAAGAAACCAACAGCCAAATACAGGAAGTACAGAGAGTGCTCAAAAATATAAACCCAAAGAGGTCCACACCAAGACACATTATAATTAAAGCGTCCAAAATTAAAGATAAAGAGAGAGTCCCAAAATCTGCAAGAGAAAGACCACAAGAGACAATTAAAGTAAAGCCCATTAGGCTATCAGTGGACTTCTCAGTCAAAACCCTACAGACTAGAAGAGAGTGGCATGACATTTAAAGTGCTGAAAGGAAAAAAACCTATAACCATGAATACTCTATCCAGCAAGGTTATCATTCAGAATGGAAGGGGAGATAAAGGCTTTTCCAGACACACAAAAATTAAGGAGGTTTTCAGCAAGAAACCAGTTCTACAAGAAATGCTGCAGGGACTTATTTAATTGGGAAAGAGAAGATCACAAATAGGGATAAGAAAATTATGGGGGAAAAAACCCAAACAGGCAATAAAACCATTGGTAAAGGCAAAAATACAGTAAAGGTAGCAGATCAACCACCTATGAATATATTATGAAGGTTAAAAGACAAAAATACTAAAATTACCTATATCAATGAAAAGATGGTAATGGATAGACACATGCAAAATAAGAGATTGGAAATGATTTAAAAGTATAAAATATGGGTGGAGGGAAGTAAAAGAGTAGAGCTTTTAGAAAGAGGTCTAACTAAAGAGACTATCAATTCAATACAGATTGCTAATATGTAGAAATATTATATATGAACCTTACGGTAATCACAAACCAGAAACCTATAATAAATAAACAAATAAGTAAGAGGAAAGAAATAAAACACATTACTAAAGAAAGCCATCAAGCCACAAAGGAAGAGAGCAAGAGAAGAAGAAAGGAACAGAGAAGAGCTAATAAAACACCCAGAAAAAAGTAACAAAATGGCAATAAATATATCAATAGTTCCTTTAAATGTCAGTGGACTAAATGCTCCAGTCAAAAGAACAAGACCCATATATATACTGCATACGATAGGCACACTTAAGAGCTAAAGAAAATCACAAACTGAAAGTGAAAGGATGGAAAAAGATACTCCATGCAAATGGCAAAGAAAAGAAAGCTGTGGTAGCAATACTTATGTCAGACAAAATAGACTTTAAAACAAAAACTCTAGGGGCCAGTCCAATGCTGCAGTGGTTAAGTTCACACATTCTGCTTCTCTGTAGCCTGGTGTTCACCAGTTTGGATCCTGGGTGTGGACATGGCACAGCTTGGCAAAAGCTATTCTGTGGTAGGCATCCCATGTATAAAGTAGAGGAAGATGGGCATGGATGTTAGCTCAGGTCCAGTCTTCCTCAGCAAAAAGAAGAGGATTGGCATTGGTTATCTCAGGGCTAATCTTCCTCAAAAAAAAAAAAATTAAACAAAACTCTAACAAGAAATAAAGAAGGGTACTATGTAATGATAAAGGGAAAAGTCCAACAAGAGGATATAACACTTGTAAATATCTATTCACCCAACATAGGAGCACCTAAATATAGAAAGCAATTATTAACAGACATAAAATTAGAAATAGACAGTAACATAATAATAGTAGGGGACTTTAACACTCCACTTACACCAATGGAGAGATCATCGAAACAGAAGATCAATAAGGAAACATTGGTCTTAAATGAGACATTAGATCAGATAGACTTAGTACATATACATATGGAACATTCCATCCCAAAACTGAAGAATACACATCCTTTTCAAATGCACATAGAACATTCTCCAAGACTGATCACATATTAGGCCACAAAACAAGTCTCAATAAATTTAAGAAAACCAAAATAATACCAAATACTTTTTCTGACCACAAAGGTATGAAACTAGAAGTCAACTACAGGAAGAAAATCATAAAAGCCACAATATGTGAAGATTAAATAAAAATGCTACTTAACAATGATTGGGTCAATGACGAAATCAAAGGAGAAACCAAAAAAATACCTGAAGACAAATTAAAATGAAAATACGACATGCCAAAATGTATGGGATACAGCAAAAGCTGTTCTAAGAGGGAAGTTTATAGTAATTCAGGCCTACCTCAAAAAAAAAAAAAGAAAAATCTCAAATAAACAATTTAACAGTGCAGGTAAATGATCTGGAAAAAGAAGAACAAACAAAGCCCAAATCATCAGAAGGAAGGAAATAATAAAAATCTGAGCAGAAATAAATGAAATAGAGACTTAAAAAACAATAGAAAAAAATCAATGAAGCTGAGAGCTTTGTTCTTTGAAAAGATAGATAAAATAGACAAACCTTTAGAGAGACTCACCACGAAAAAAAAAAGACAAGGCTCAAATAAATAAAATGAGAAGTGAAAGAGGAGAAATTACAACAGACACCTCGGAAATACAAAAGATAATGAGAGAATACTATGAAAAGCTATATGCCAACAAATTGGATAATCTAGAAGAGATGGATAAATTCTTGGAATCATACAATCTTCCATCTGAGTCAAGAAGAAGTACAGTATTTGAATAGACCAATCACTAGTTAGGAGATTGAAACAGTACTCAAAAACCTCATCAAAAATAAAAGTCCAGGACCAGATGGCTTCCGTGGTGAATTCTGCCAAACATTCAAAGAAGACGTAATAACTATCCTTCTCAAACTCTTCTAAAAAATTGAAGAGGGGGGAGGAGGTTTCTAACTCATTCTATGAAGCCAACATTATCCTGATACCAAAACCGGATGAGGACAACACACAAAAAAGGAAAACACAGACCAATATCACTGATGAATATCAAGGCAAACATCCTCAAGAAAATACTAGCAAATCAAATAGGACAGTACATTAAAAAGATCATACAACATGATCAAGTGGGATTTAGTCCAGGGATGCAGTGATGGTTCAACATACACAAATCAATCTATATAATACACCACATTAACAAAATGAAGAATGGAAATCACATGATCATCTTGTCAAAGCGTTTGACAAGATACAGCATCCATTTATGATGAAAACTCTAAATAAAATGGGTCTAGAAGGAAAAGAACCTCAAAATAATAAAGGACATATATGACAAATCCACTGCTAATATCATTCTCAATGGAGAAAAACTGAAAGTTATCCATCTAAGAATGGGAACCAGACAAGGATGCCCCTTTCACTGCTCTTATTTAACATAGTATTGGAAGTGCTAGCCAGAGCAATCAGGCAAGAAAAGGAAATAAAAGGGATCCAAATAGGAAAAGAAGAAGTGAAAGTGTCACTATTTGCTGATGACATGATTTTAAATATAGAAAACCCTGCAGAATCCACTAAAAAACTTTTTAAAATAATAAATGAATACGGTAAAGTTGCAGGATAGAAAATCAACGTGTGAAAACCTTGTGTTTATATACACTAACAACAAAGAAGGAGAAAGAGAAATTAAGAATACAAGCCCATTTACAATTGAAACAAAAAGTATAAAATACCTGGGAATAAACTTAACCAAAGAGGTGAAAGATCTGTACACCAAAAACTGTAGAACGTTGTTTACAGAAATTGGAGAAGACACAAAGAAATGGAAAGATATTCTGTGGTCTTGGATTGGAAGAATTAACATAGCTAAAATGTCCCTACTTCCTAAAGCAATTTACAGATTCAATGCAATCCCTACCAAAGTTCCAATAACATTTTTCACAGAAATACAACAAAAAACCCTAAGTTTATATGGAACAATAAAAGGCCCCATATAACAAAAGGGATCCTGAGGAAAAAGAACAAAGCTGGAGGTATCATACTCCCTGATTTCAAAGTATACTACAAAGTTATAGTAACCAAATCAGCATGGTACTGGCACAAAAACATAAAACAGACACACAGATCAAAGGAACAGAATTGAGAGCCCAGAAATAAACCCACATATATATTGACACCTAATTTTCGACAAGGGAGCCAAGAGCATACAATGGAGAAAGCAGAGTCTCTTCACTAAATGGTGTTGGGAAAACTGGACAGCCACATGCAAAAGAATGAAAGTAGTCCGTTATCTTACTCCATGCACAAAAATCAACTCAAAATGGATTAAAGACTTGAATGTAAGACCGAAACCATGAAACTTCTAGAAGACACATAGGCAGTACGCTCTTTCACATCGGTCTTTGCGGCATCTTTTTAAATACCATACCTGAGGGGGCAAGGGAAACAATAGAAAAAATAAATAAATAGGACTACATCAAACTAAAAATCTGCACAGCCAATGAAACCATCAACGAAATGAAAAGACAACCTAAGAATTGGAAGAATTTAGTTGCAAACCATATATCAGATAAGGGGTTAACATCCAAAATATACGAAGAACTCATACATCTCAACAACAAATAAACCAACAACCCAATTGAAAAATGGGCAAAAGATCTGAATAGACATTTCTCCAAAGAAAATAAATGGATGGCCCACAGGCACATGGAAACATGTTCAACATCATTAACTATCAGGGAAATTCAAATCAAGCCTACAATGAGATATCATCTCACTCCCATCAGAATGACTATAATTAAGAAAACAAGAATAGATAAGTGTTAGGATGTGGAGAGAAGGGAACCCTTGTACACTGCTGGTGGGAGTGCAAACTGGTGCAGCCACTGCAGAAAATGTTATGGAGTTTCCTCAGAAAATTAATGATGGATCTACCATGTGATCCAGCTATTCCACTCCTGGGTACTTATTCAAAGAACTTGAAAACACAAATGCATAGATACATGCACCCCTATGCTCAGCAGAGCGTTATTTACAATAGCCAAGACTGGGAAGCAACCTAGGGGCCCATCAAGTGATGACTGGATAAGCAAGATGTGATGCATACGCATAATGGAATACTACTCAACCATGAGAAATGATGAAATCTGGCCCTTTGTGATAACGTGGATGGACCTTTAGGGTATTATGCTAAGTGAAATAAGCGAGAGGGAGAAAGTCAATTACCGTATGATCTCACGGATAAGTAGAAGATGAAAACAACATCAAACAAGCACATAGCAACAGAGTTTGGATTCATCATTACCAGAGGGGAAGGGGGGAGGGAGGAGGGTGAAAGGA
Source organism: Equus quagga (assembly GCF_021613505.1). NCBI lineage: Eukaryota > Metazoa > Chordata > Mammalia > Perissodactyla > Equidae > Equus > Equus quagga. Next base: position 252,425 of record NW_025795483.1, read on the forward strand.
GTGATTAGGAACATGTGTGTGGTGATGGATTGTAATTAGTCTTTGGGTTGTGAACATGATGTAATCTACACAGAATTCAAAATACATTATGATGTACACCCAAAAGTTATATAAGGTTATAATCCAATGTTAGCAATAAAAGAAAAAGAAAAAGAAAAAAAGAATATAAGGTCAGTGAAGACAGGACTTTTCTCTTGACTTTTTCTTCTGTTGTAGTTGCTAGTATTTTCCCTAGCTCATAGCATACAGCCTGACAAAAAGAAGCTGGTAAATAAAAATTTTAAAAAATAATATTTGGATCAGTGTTTGGTTATTGCATTAAATTGGAGATTAAATTTTATCATAGAACCCCACACTAACAGGTAGAAAAAGTGAGTATTGGATAAAAAGAAAGAAAATCTTGCTATGACAAAGTGGGGAAATAAGTGATAAATTCATTTTCCTTGGAACAAAATGACAGGAGTGATCCTTTATTCCCTACTGGCAAAAGTTCTGCAATGGTTTTGAAGCTATGTTTTTCTCTTTGTTACATCTTCCTGACCCTAATTATGTGATTGTCTAACAGTATCTTTACATATAGATATTCTTTTCAAATTTGGTGCAAAATTACAGTGAATATAATGAAGTATGAATTGGTCTTGGACACATTCCAATTGCATGACTCAAGCATATTCTGGTTAGAAGGTATAAAATGTCCCCTCATCTTTACCCCTATCAGGAAGAAGATATTCTCCTCTTCAGAACAGACATAACTCTTTCAGGAGGAGCAATAACTATTTCAAGAATGCCCTCTCAAAATCTCAGTACAATTAGTTTCACCATACTGACATAATATAATGAGATGGCAACACAATCTGAATTTTATTTTTTCTTTTACGAAGTTACAAGAAAAGAAGTTAGTTACCAGAGAACAATTGCCTTGGTGAAATAGCTAATTGCCAACTTCTTATGTTACATAGGATTTATTTGCCTGTTAAATAAATTATCCTAACGTGGAAAATTTTTGTTTTTCCATTTGCATTGTGGAATTCCTTTTAAGTAGATCCACAGTGAAAGTAATAGTTTTCTAAAGTATTTAAAACACTATGTGAATAAAATGGACAGAAACAGTCAAGTGAAATTAAATAGATCCTTAAGGACTAATGAAACTTTTTGTTCTTTGTGGTCTATCAGATGGAAGAGGCACTTCCAGGTCCCTATGATTTACTTGGAAAAGTCCTCAGGCTTATTGTGAAGACGGCTCCAAAAGGTAATCCTATCACAATTAATAGTGGAAGCCAGACTTTTCAATTGTGTGAATTACTTTATTAAATTGGAAGTTATTATAAATTTTAGTTTATAAAAATTGAAATGTTGAAAAACTTCTGGAAGTCAAAGTTTATAATTCATTTCTGTCGCTGAAAAATGTATGACTTTGAGAAAATCAACTAAACAGTCTGTTTCTTCAACTATAAAATGGGGATAATACTAATTACTGTAAAGATTAAGTGCTACATTAAATGTGTTTTATATATATGTATGCATATAGATGTACACATATTTGTAAGTATACATGTTTCTGTATAAATAAAAGATCAGTGTAAACATGAGCATAGCATCTGATATATAGTTCCTCATAACAAAGATAGGTGTTCTTGCAATGTTAACATTTTGTTTCATTAAAATACTTTGCACCACGTAATGAGATGAAGAACATCTGGTAAGGAATAGATTTATTGTGAAAAATTAAAACAAATTTATAAAATACTAAATTGATATCCATTGGAGATATTGATTAGGTAGTTATATACACAGATCCATTCATAAATTGTTCTCCTCACTTTGAAAATGTAAATTATCTTAAGTGACTCTTCACTTAAGGATCAAACTTTGTGACTTTATACATGGTGCATCTTCTCATGGAATTCCCTTTCCATCCTCTTTTCTCTCGCTTTCCCTTTAAAACTCAGCTGAATGAATGCTTCCTCTGGGAAGCCTTTGCAGATTCCATGTTGATTTAGATCTTGTGCTGTGAACTCTCAGCCCACATGAAGACATTTATCGTGACACATGAAGATATTTATAGTGACACATGAAATTGGCCTGCAATAGCCTGACCCCTCATCATGTATCAAGTGACTGAAATAGCAAGCCATGTCTTATTCAACTTGGTGATCCCAATGTTTATGACAGATTTGACACAAATAGATTCTCCGTGCTCATTTTTTGATTGAGTAAATAAAAAAGATAAAGCTTACAATACATTTAAAGTTTTTTTTCCCTTTTGTTCTATAGGTAAACTATTTCTAATATCTGAAGTCAAAACCTATAAGGAATAGATGGAACCAAGGTAATGGAACCAAGGAACAATGTGTCTTACTTTGTCCTCTTGGGTCTCACGCAGAATCCAAAGGAGCAGACAGTTCTTTTTTTTATGTTCTTGCTCTTCTATATTTTGACCATGATAGGCAACATGCTCATTGTTGTGACTGTAACTTTCAGTAAGAGCCTGGGCTCACCAATGTACTTTTTTCTTGGTAGCTTGTCATTTATGGATGTCATTTATTCCTCATCTATATCCCCCAAACTGATTTCAAACTTGTTCTTTGGGGAAAATACCATATCCTTCCAATCTTGTATGGCTCAGCTCTTCACAGAGCACTTTTTTGGTGGATCAGAGGTCTTTCTTCTGCTGGCGATGGCCTATGACCGCTATGTGACCATCTGTAAGACTTTGCATTATTTGGTTATCATGAGGCAATGGGCGTGCATTGCACTGCTGGTAGTCTCCTGGATTGGAGGTTTTCTGCACTCAGTAATTCAACTTAGCACTATTTATGGGCTCCCATTCTGTGGCCCCAATGTCATTGATAATTTTTTCTGTGACATGTACCCCTTATTGAAACTCATCTGTACTGACACCTATGTCATTGGATTCTTAGTTGCGGCCAATGGTGGATTGATCTGTACTATTGTATTTCTCCTCTTACTCATCTCTTATGGTGTCATCTTGCACTCTTTGAAGAATTTAAGTCAGGAAAGGAAGTGGAAAGCCCTCCAGACCTGTGGTTCCCATATCACTGTGGTTGTCTTCTTCTTTGTTCCCTGTATTTTCATGTATATGAGACCTGCTAAGACCTTTCCCATTGACAAATTACTGAGTGTGTTTTACACAGTCATAACCCCCATGCTGAACCCATTAATCTACACTCTGAGAAATTCAGAAATGACTAATGCTATGAAGAAGCTCTTGAGAAGAAATGTCATATCCTGTGGTAAATAAGTGCATCTTCCACCACAAGAGAGTTATTTGACATAAGAGTCCATTTCCTTGGAATGCCTATGTCTTCTTAAATCCAATGCTGGCTTTCCTTCTTTCAAATAACATATGATAATTATAACTTTAAAATGAATGCTGTGATCGTGCTATTAATAACAGTTTCTCTCCCTGCTAGCATGTAAGGTCTATAAAGTCTTGTTTATCAATTCACCTAGAAAGCTGTAATGACTATGTAGCAAGGAGTCAATAATATGTAATGAATTAGTCAGAAAAAATTTATATAGTTACACTAATCTTAATCAATTATTTCATTGATGTTTTTCACTTTTTTCTGAGAATATTATTTTTATTTAGGTTCTTCTCATTTAGTTAATTCTTTTCATTTTAGTAATTAAGATATCTTACGCTGTATAGATTTTCTTCTCTAATAAATACAGTTGCATTGTATACAAAATTTTTAGTGTAATAATTCTACTTTTTTAAAGAAACATTGAAGTGTGACAGATAAATAGTAAAAATAAAACCCATGCAAAATGTGATAAAGTGTAGAATAAATTTCTCATTTATCACTCATTATAGTCTCCAGTCCTCTTCCCCAGAGGCAGTAACTTAATTTGTTTCTTAAGTTTCATCAGGTAATGGTCTTTGCAAATGCAAATATATTTAACTATAATAATTTTTTTTCTTTGTGTGTAAATGTTTACTTTCACTATGGAACATCTTGAAGACATTTCCATACAAGTCCATATAGATCTCTTAGTTTTTCTCATACTGTATGATACTGTCTTATAAATATATACTACAATTAATATATCCATTCGTCTTCATGGTGTTCCTCAACTTTTGCTATGACAAATAATTTTGCAGTAAATATGCATTTTTTAATATGTGCATGGAAGAATTCCTAGAAGTGAAACTGTCAAAGTATGTATTTGAATCAATGGTCAGATAGTATAGGTTTATAAAGTGTTGGTATTCATAGTTAGTGCCAAACTGCCACCCTTGAGTTTGTGCTAACTGTTGCACTCCTGTTCACAGTCTGGCAGAATATTTTCCTCCACATTCTCAACAACCAGTACCTGACAAATATTTATGGCACATAACAATCTGACTATAGGTATTTTATTTTAACACTTTAATCAGAATCTTTTTTACATTATTGAGTTAGAGCATCTTTTCACCTATATTATGACTTTCATTTCTTTTTCTGTAAATTATCTATTCATATGTTTTTTCTGTTTCATTCCATTGTTGGTCTTCTCCACACTGATTTCTATGAGCTAACATTAATTATATAATTAAAAATGACCCCTTTTACTATTGTATATGCAATTATTGCTTTTCTGGCTTGTGCTCAATTTTTACATTTTTTACGCTATGTAAAATGCTCTTTTATGTAAAATTTTTTTCCTTACACTTTGCATGTTTTTGGTTTTTGAATCTTGCTTAAAAAGATCTTTATTTCACTCTTACCAAAATATTCTACAAGAATATTTTAGCATTTAATTTTTTAAGATTTTTGTGGTCTTATATTAAAACTTTTGATTCATCTGGAATTTATCCTTATATAGGAGTTAAATAGGGATTTAATTTTAGCTGTTTTTATAAATTTTAGTTGTTTTTTATAGTTGCATAATTATCTTTTTGATATTGATTTGAAATCCTGACTATTGTATTCTAAAGTCTCTTGTGTATGTGGATCCAGTTCAGGACTCTATTCTGTTTTATTGATTTCTTTATTCACGTTCCAATTGACACAATATAATAGCTTTGATATATAACATTTTCATATATGATAAGACTAGCAGTTCCTCATTAGAATTACTTTTTAGAATTATGCCTAGTCTTACATGGTTTATGTTTCAAAATTGTTTAACATAAAATAATAAATTTAAATTTAAACAAGATAAATAATATGATTGAAATAAGTTTACAGGAAAGTTAAAATAAGTTAAAGATAGTTTAGTCACAAAACAAAGTGCAGTTATTATTTTCAATAAGATTCAATTTAAGAAAGTTAACTTAGGAAGAGTTATATATCTTTAGATTATTGAAAACTGTTATCCAAGAACAGAATAGATCCGTTTAACAAGTGATGTCTTATATCCTTGACAGTGCTTCCTTTTTCTGCCTGTGCTACTTATTCCTTATATATTGCTGCTATTCTTCACTCCTGACCACTAAAATGTTAGCTGACACTTTTGCTGTAAGAAAAACCATTTCTTTCAGGAAGTGCATGAATCAGGTCTTTACTGAGCAACTTTTTGTGCTGCTGACATCATTTTGATTATGGCGGTTGCCAGTGACGACTATGCGGCCATCTGCAAACCCCTGTACTATGAAATCATCATGAGTGACAGGGGTGGCTTCCTCTTTTGAATGGCATGAGCCAGAGGCTTTGCCTTACAACTATTCATATCATCTTCACAGTCCTGGCTGCCTGTCTGTGGCTCCAATATCATAGACCTTCCATGTGTGACTTAAACCCTTTGTTGAAACTCATCTGCATGGACACTTGTACCCTGGGTCTCCTTTTGCTGCCAACAGTGGGCTCATCTGCCTGTTATTTTTTCTTTCCTCTTGACGGTCTTCTATGTGGTCATCTTGTGCTCCCTAAGGATCTATAGCTTGGAGGGGAGATGTGACACCCTCTACATCTGTGTCTCTCATATTACTCTGGTCAACTTAGTCTTTGTGCCCTGCATGTTTATATGTTTGCACCCAATCGCCACCTTCTCCATTGATAAAGCTGTGGCTGTGTTTTTTACCATGATAACTCCCTTGTTAAATTTCTTAAACCTACACACTCAAAACTTAGAGGTGAAAAATGCTATGAGGGAGTTCTTGAGTAGAAGAGTGACTTTGAGACATGATCACGACAATATAAAATGACTTTATCCTTTAAATGGAGAAGAGGAAAGAAGATAATGTCTATGGTTCAGGGTAAAATGAATACTGTTTGTCAAAATTATGTTGATGTTGACCTATAAGCACTCTGAGAAAAGGTCCAGGCAGGAAATTATTTGTCATTATAAACATATCCTTTGCAGATTTATGTATCGCCCAGTTGGTTTTCAGACCTTGATTCACTGTTAGAATTAGTTAGGGTTCTTGTAAAATGCAGATTCTTGGAACACAGCAATAGAGATTTTAATTTTATAGTTTTGATGTTAGATTGGCATATCTACCTTTTAAACCTATTATTCAGGTGTATCTGAAGCCAATGATCTTTGCATATGCCTTGAGCTGTTGTGTTCACATCATGAACCTATTAATAGTCACCTTAGTTTTTAAATCTTCTTAAATTGCATTAAAATATATATAACCAAATTTACAATTTTAACCATGTTAAGTCTCCATTCAGTGATATTATGTTAATTAATATTGTTATGTAAACATCACCACCATTAATCTCCACAACTGTTTCATCTTCCTAAATTGAAACTCACCTCTCATTAAACAATAATTCTCCATTCTCTCTCTCTGAGCACCAGGCAATCAACATTCTACTTTCTATTTATGAATTTGACTACTTTAAGTAACTCATGTCAGTGAAATCATACAATATCTGTCCTTCTGTGACTGCCTTATTTTACTTAGGATAATATAGGTTAATCTATGTTTAGCATGTGTCAGTATTTCCTTCCTTTTCAAGGCTGAATAATATTCCATTGTATGTGTATACCTCATTTTGTTTATGCACTTATCTAACAGAAGACACTTCAGTTGGTTCTACTTTCTGGCTATTGTAAATAGTACTCCCAGGAAAATGGTAGGGTAGAAATAGCAGGGGTTTGAGTCCCTGCTTCTGATTATTTCGAATATATATCCAAATGTAGAAATGCTGAATCATATGACTATTCTTTGTTTAATTATTTGAGGAACTACCATAATGTTTTCCATAGCAGCTAAATCATTTTATGTTCCCACCAGCAACACACAATTGTTCCAGTTTCTCCACATGCTCTCTTACATATTTTACTTTCTGGGTTTTAAAAAAATATATGTAATAGCTATCCTAATGGATATGAACTGGTATTTTATTATAGTTTTGATTTGTATTTCCATAATGATTATTGATGTTAATCATCTTTTCATGTGCTTAATGGCCATTTTATATCCTTTTTAGAGAATTCCTGTTCAAATCCTTTGCTTATTTTAAATTGGTTTTTGGCTTTTTATGTTGTTATTGAGATGTAGAAGTTATTTATATATTATGCACATTACTACCCTATCATATGTATTGTTTGCAAATCATTTCCTCCAACCCGTGGATTGCCTTTTTACTCTATTGTAGTGTCATTTGATGTACAAAAGTTCTTAATTTTGATAAAGTACAATTCAACTATTTTTTCTTTGCTTGCCTGTGCTTTTAGTGACATACCCTGAAATCATTGTCAAATTCCACATTATGAAGCTTTTCTTCTACATATTCTTCTAAAAGTTTTCTAGTTTTAACTAGTACTTTAGGTCTTTAATCCGTTTTGAGTTAATTTCTGTATATGCTGTAAGTTAAGTGTTCAGTTTCATTCCCTTGCTTGTGGATATCTAGTTTCATGACACCATATGTTGAACAGGTTGTTCTTCCCCCAGTGAATGCTCTTGGCATCCATGTCAAAAATAATTTGAAAGCATAAGCAAAGGTTTATTTCTAGACTCTCTATTTTATTCCATTAGTCTATATGTCTACCTTTATGCAAATACCACACTGTTTTGATTACCACAGCCTTGTAGCAAGTTTTAGGATCAGAAAGTGTGAGACCTCTTACAATATTTTTCTTTTTCAAGATTGCTTTGGCTATTTGGACTCTTGAAATTCCATGTGAATTTTAGGATAGATTGTTCTATTTCTGCAAAACACACTTGGGATTTAATAGGGATTGCACTGAATCCATAGATCACTTTAGGTAGTTTGACATTTAGCAATATTAAATCTTTCAATACATGAATGTCTTTCCATTTATTTGTGTCTTTTATAATATCTCTCATCAACATTTTCTAGTTTTCAGTTTACAATCCTTTTGCTTCCTTGGTTAAGTTTATTCTTAAGTATTTTATTGTTTTTAATACTTTTGCAAATGAAATTATTTTCTTAATTTCCTCTTCAGGTTGCTCATAGATAGTATGGAAATTCAACATCGTTTTATGATAGAAAACTCCCAAGAATTGGGTATAGATGGAATGTACCTCAATATAATAAATGCCAATTAAGACAAATTCACAGGTAACATCATATTCAACAGTGAAAGTTTAAAAACTTTCCCACTAAAATCAGGAACAAGATAAGAGTGTCCACCCTCACCATTTTCTTTTCAACATGGTACTGCAACATGAATTCCTGTGCAATTTTTAGTTTTCTATATGTCATGTCATATCTCAGGTGAAGTAATTTTCCTTAATTAATTTTTACTTAGCCTTACTACATGAAACAATGCTTCCAATGGTAGCAGGTTCCAATCCTCTGTATCTCACTTAAACATCACCTTCCAAGAAAGACCTTCTTTGATAACTTCATCCATAGTAGAATTCTCCTTCTTATTTTCTAACTCTTACCCTCTTTGTTGTCTTATAAGCACTGAATAAAACTATAATTACTTTATTACATCATGCTGTTATTGATTGTCTGATTCTATCATAAGAATATAAGGTCCGTGTAGGAAGGACTTTTTACCTGTTTTTTTTCCCCCCAGCTTTATTATTTGTTGTGTTCTCACTCATAGCACAGTTCCTGATAATGTGGAAATTAATCAAAGAAACCTTAACTAAACCGGAATTGAGAAGGCCTGTAGTGGGAGCTTTCACTTACTATTTATACATCCTGAGTTGCGTCAAAGAAGAAGAAGCCTATGCTCCCATATGCAACAGGAAGTAAAACTACTTTACTACTGAAGGAAGATTTCTCTTCCCACCAGGCAACAGCCCTTCCATTGGGAAATGATGCAGCTCAGCCTATGATAAGTATTGCCTCTCTGAACTGTCACTTTCCCCCACTGGTGCTTCTTTTAGAACAGCCCCTGTCTACTCCTACTTTCTATGTGTAAAAGGAGCTCCCTTCCTTTGTTTTATCAATTTGTCTATGGCTCACTGTAGCATGCACAGATTGCATCCTAGATTGTAGTTCTTTTGGCTATTCCCAAATAAACTGATTTTAAGGGTAAAATAACAGGTGAATTTGCTTTTTAAGTTGGCAATGGCATAAATTAGATGCTCTTAATTAAAAATAATTAATAATTGGATAAATGATCAGTTATTACATCTAAATTGGTAACAATTGTTTTAAACATGTTATCACACCTCAAGGCAGAATAAATTGAGTATTAAATATAAGAAAAGAAAAATTTCCTCTGGCAAGTGGGAAAATACTTGATAAACTAATCTTCACTGGAACAAAACAACTTGGCTGAAATTTTATTCTTGACTGGTGGCAGTCTCACAATGGTTCTAAAGCTATTTTTTCCCCATGTTAGATCTTTCTGATATTAATTATGTGATTTGGCCTAGTAGCGCACAAGAACATCTCTCAAAAATCTCAAGTCAAATAGTCCGGCTATCCCATCATGATAGAATGAGAAGAGCTAAACAATTGTATCGCATTTTTCTATTTTAAGTTAATAGGAAAGATGTTACTCCAGAAAAAATTTCTGGGAAATGGCCAGTCGCTATCTTCTAATATAAACTTAGGATTTGCTTGTCTTTTTTGTAAATTATCCTAAATGATAAACTTTTGTTTTTCCCTGTACACAGTGGAAATTCTTTTTAAAAAAGTGTGGTGCACATAAAAATTATCTCTAGAATAGCCAGAAGACTCCATGGAGAAAATGGACAGACAACCGAATGAAGCAAAATATATCCTCAAGTAATAATGCAGCTTTTTGTCCTCTGTTCTCATGCTGAGTGAAAGAAGAATAACAGGTCCCTATGAGTGAGTTAACTACTCTTCCTCCAGACTGTGAACAAGCCTCCACGAGGTAAGAATAACTGTAAATAGTGGAACCAAGCTTCAAAATTTTGTGAATTTCTTCATTGTGTAAGAAACTAAATCATTTTGAAATAAATCAACCTTGCATTCCAGGCTTAGTTTTCTCACTTAAAAATATGTGACCATGGGGAAATTAATTATATACTCTGAGCCTCAGTATCTTCAACTGTGAAATGGGGATTAAAGTTCTTGTTACTGTAAATATTAAATGTGATACATTAAATTGTGAGCATGTGATTGGAATCCACTGCAGGTGTTGCGAGCATTGGAGTGATATGTTCACAATAAGACTTTATATGGATCCTTTGTGGTACTTCAGGGGAAGAAATTGTTGGAGGACGGAAAGAGCCTGGAGACTCTTGGCAGGGGGCTATTTCAGTGGGCCAGGAAGAAAATCTGGGAAATGATCAAATATGTGATATATTAGAAACCAGAGTCAACAGGGCTTGTTAAATGTATCACTAAGTAATATGAGAGCAACAAAGGACTGAAAGAGCTGTGAAATTTATTGTCTGAACAATTACATGAAAGGTGGTATTATTTAATGAGATGAGGAATATTTATGTTTATTGGTGTTCCTCATCTCTAATTTTGTGAAAAATTTAGTTTTATAAGTACTATATTGATATCCAATTGGATATGTCCAAATTTGGAGATGTTGCATATACACGCTTGAAAATTTGTGGGGAGATAGGGGCTGGAGACACAAAACTGAAGGGCTTCAGCATTGATTGGTTTCAAAAAGGTGGACTATCCATCCAAATGTTCTAAGAAGAGGTCTCGAAGAGATCTGAGACAATCCAGGGCAGTGACTTTCCATTCATTATTTGATCTATGCATTTTGAGAATGTAAATTACCTTCAAATTGTCTCAAGTATTACAATTTTGTGACTCTACGAATGGTGCACATTTTCATCGAATTTCCTTCCCATCTTCTCTTTCTTCATGTTCATTTAAAACTCTGCTAACGCAATGCTTCCTCTGGGAAGCCTTCTCTGATTCCAGTGTGACTGGCATCTTCCTACACTGTGACCCTTAGCATTGTGTGAATATTTTTATAATGGCACTTATTACATTGATCTGGAATTGACTGATCCTTCATTATGCATCATATCACGGAGGGTAGGCAGCTATGTTTTATTCAACTTGGTGACCACAATGTCTAAGAGATATTTGACACAAATAGATACTCCATACAGAGTTTTTTAATTGAATGACTTAATATAAGATTAAACTTATAGCACATTTAAAAGTTTTCACTCTTTTTCTATAGGTCAAGTGCTTCTAATAACTGAAGTCAGCACCTATAAGGATTAGATGGAACCAAGGAACAATGTGACTTACTTTGTCCTCTTGGGCTTCACACAGAATCCAAAAGAGCAGAAAGTCATTTGTATCACATTTTTGCTCTTCTATATTTTGGCCATGGTGGGCAACATGCTCATTATTGTGACTGTAATTGTCAGCAAGATACTGAACTCTCTGATGGAGTTTTTCTTCTACCATATCATTTCTAGAGGCCATTTTTTCTTCAGTCATTACCACCAGATTGACTTCAGACTTGTTCTTTGGGACAAACAGATTTTTTCAATCTTGTATGGCCCAGCTCTTTACAGGACACTTACTTCCATTGGTGATGACCTACGACCCCTATGTGACCATGCTTAAGACTTTGCGTTTGTTCATTATCATGAGGCATTGGGTGTGAGTTGTGCTGCCGGCAGTGTGTTTGGTTGGAGGTTTTCTGCACTCAGTAATTCAACTTTGCACTATTTATGGGCTTCCATTTTGTGACTCCAATGTCGTTGATCACTTTGCCTGTGACATGTACCCCTTATTGAAAGTCATCTGTACTGACACCTATGTCATTTAGTGTCTTAGTGGTGGCCAATGGAGGATTAATCTGCACCCTTCTTTTTGTTCTTACTCATCTCTTATGGTGTCATCTTTCACTCTTTAAAGAACTTTAGGAAGGGAGGTGGAAAGCCCTATAGACCTGTGGTTCCCACATGGTTGTGGTGTCTTCTTCTTTGCTCCCTGTATTTTCAGATTTGCAAGAACTGTAGAGACCTTCCCCATTGAAAAATTACTTAGCGTGTTTTATACAATCATAACTTCCATGCTTAATCCACCAATCTACTCTCTGAGAAATTCAGAGATGACAAATACTATGAAGAAGCTCTGGAGAAGAAAAGTAATATCTGGTAATAATTAAGTTTGCCATTCACCATGAAGTCCTTTGACGTTAAGGTGAATCCCCTTAGTATGCAGAAATTTTCTTAAAAGTGATGCAAACTTTTCTCCACAGGATCTATGATAATTATAATTAAAGAATGAACTATAATTATCTAGTAAATATATATAACTAATATGTACATAAAATGAACTTTAATTATAATTAAAGAATTATACATTCTGTTAATAACAGTTTCCCTGTTAGAATGTAAGCGCTATGTCTTAACTCTGTAGCTAGAAATGTGAAATGCATGTACAGCAGGGAATCAGTAAATAATATGTAATTAATTAGTCAATGAAATATCTATAGAGTCATGCTATTATTTAATTTCTGCATTTACTATTGTAACTTTCTTTATAGTTCTTAATTTTGTATTTAGTCAGATTCTTGTCCTTTATCTTCATTCTATTTATTGAACTAGTCAAAGAATTTAATGCTATGTAAACCATTCTATTTTTTCCATTTCATTTGCATTATATATGAACTTTTTAGTGTCATATTTTTACTTTTTAAATAAAAATTGAAAGTGCAATAGATAAATATTACATCAATCAATAAATTTTATTTTTATTAATTTAATTTATTTAATAATATTGGATTTAAGGTAATAAAATTTAATAATGAATTAAATTAATACTTTTATATTTATTTATTTTAAATATTACTAATTAATTAATATAAATTAAAAATTAATACAGAATCCATACAAAAATGGTAATAGTATTAGAATCAACTTCCTACTCATCCCTCATCAGAGTCTTCCACTTCTTTAGATGCAGTCATATATTCTGTAAGATTCTTCAAGTAATAAACTTTGCCATAAGCCATGCTATAATATCCCATCATTTGAATGTGGCTTTTTATTGACTGGATATTTGGTTGCTGTATATGTGTGACTAGTTTCTCAAGCTCCTATAATGTTATTTTAGTCAGTTTAATGGTTTTCCTCATATTTCTGTGGGGAATCTAGGACCTGGAACATCCTAATCTGTCATCTTTTGCTAGAGGCACATTATCAAGGCATTTCTTGGGAAGTACCCTTCACAGATAAAGTTTTGAGAATCACGAAATGCTCAAATTTTCATAAATCATTCAAAGCAAGCTCATTGTCTTTGCAATTACAAAACAAAAAATCTGAGTGCATAGAAATGGTGTAGGTCTGTATTCTCCATATATTTTTCTTCTACTTCCCAATTTTCTGCCACACATGGGCTGACTCCTTTTTTCTCTTTCTGCCCCCAAAGGGAAGTTTTACCATTATTCTTGCCACATTAATTGGACTAAAAGTCATTGTTATAGTTGTCTTAACTAGTCATTCTCATTGAGAGCCTTTTTCTCATGATTTTGCTGTGTGAACAAGATTTTCCGTATAATTTTTGTAAGAACATTTAGGAGAAGTAGATGATAGGAGTAAGTATATTAGAATGATTCATGATTATGAGCATTCTCATCATTATATAATATGATATGATTAGAAATACTAGAGCACATTGTTTGAGTGAAACAGCCCTGAGACTTAATTTTCCATTTATAGTGTGAATTTTTGCAAACCACAACATACTGGGGATTCAATTAAAGAGTAATGATCTAGATCTTACCTGGATCAAATAAATAATCCTTGTAAAGCTCTTAGTACCACTGAATGCTTAATAATTGTCAGTTATTATGAACATTCTTTATTACTGGAGTCTTCAAAAGTACAACAGAAATATCCATTAATCTAAACTTTTTGTGAGATTTAGAAGAAATGGTACTCTGCATTCTCCTGTTGTGAAGAATGTTTTGAAAGCTGACTGTCATTTAAGAGGCTCTTGAGGACTAGAATGATTTCCAACCTCCTTGGCTATTACTGAACCTCTGTCTCCCGGTTTTCTAATATACATTTGTCCAGGGCCTCCATGTTCTTGGGGCTGAGCCAATTGTGGGTCTGATTTTCTCCTGACAGGTTCTTTGTGCGTGGTCAAAGGGTCATTTTGCTGTGAATCTGAAGCCAAGCGAGAAGGCAACCAGTATACAAACTGACAAAATAAAGTGAGATAATTTTTAGAGAACATAGTATGGCGCGGTGGTTAAGAGAAGGTTATGGAATCAGATTTCCTGGGTTTGAACATGACCTGGGAAATTTTTTAAAACTCCCTATGCCACATTTTCTTCGTCTATAAAAACAGTAATGATAGTACTTATCTCATAAAGTCATTGAGCCATATAAACAATTTAATATTTGGTAAGTACTTATAAATGTGCCTGACACATAGAAAACATTATAAAAGTGTTTGTAAAAACAAAAAGTACTGACTTGTACTGACCTAATTTCCAGTTGGGATTGGATCTTGCCCTCTCTTTATCTTTCTAAGTGAAAAAAGTACCCTCTTGTATGATCAAACTAACCCAAATTATGACCAAAATATGTTTTACTTAAAGTTCAAATACTTGTGTATGGAGTCTTAGGGTCATTATTCAGCCTCTGGAAGTCCTGTAAGCAGGAGAGTTTCAGATAACGTGGAAGCATTTGGTAGTCTGGAGTCAACTGAATCAAGATTGTGTTCCATCTCACTAGTTAATGCAACACTACATGTGTGTCCCAAACTCAGAGCCCCATTTTAATTTCAGTTATTAAATATAATAAAATAGTAATACTTTATTCAGAGGGTTATTTTATGCATTAGATGAGATAATGTATGCAAAGCCGGTAGGTGCTTAATTAATGCCACTGTTTTTGTTGCCTCCCTCATTTCTACATCAGTGTCCAATTTGTCTGGCTTTTTTGAACTCTGTGATTTATTTTCTAATATAAG
>NW_025795483.1:287693-339054 GCF_021613505.1 Equus quagga
TCAGTTGCAAATAGTGAGAGTTTTACTTCTTCCTTTGTAGTTCTGATCATTTTAATTTCTTCTTCTTGCCTAATTGCTCTGGCCAAAACTTCCATTACTCTGTTGAATAAGAGTGGTGAGTGTGGGCATCCTTGTCTTTTTCCTGTTCCAGAGGAGTAGTTTTCAGTTTTTCACCATGGAGTATGATGTTGACTGTGGGTTTGTCATATATGGCCTTTATTATGTTGAAGTACTTTCCTTCTATACCCTTTTTATTGAGAGTTTTTATCATAAATGTATGTTGAATCTTTTCAAATGATTTCTCTGCATCTATTGAGATTATCACATTATTTTTCTTCACTTTTTAGTGTGGTGTATCACATTCGTTGATTTGCAGATACTGAAGCATCCCTACAACCCTGAAATAAATCTCTCTGGATGGTGGTGTATGATCCTCTTAATGTATTGTTGTATCCAGTTTGCTAATATTTTGCTGAGGGTTTTTGCATCTGTGTGCATCAGCCATATAGCCAAACTCACTAAAAAAAGAGACAGAAGCCTCAAATAAATGAAATCAGAAAGGCATGAGGAGAAATTACAGTGGACATCACATAAATACAAAGAATTACAAGAGAATACTTTGAGAAGCTATATGGCAACAAATTGGGTAGCCTAGAAAAAATGGATAAATTCTCAGAATCATACATCCCCTCAATCAAGAATATTCTGAATCAAGAATAAATAGAGAATCTGAACAGGCCAATCACAAGTAAAAAGATTGAAACAGTAATCAAAACTTCCCCCAAAACCAAAAGTCCAGGACCAGATGGATTCTCTGGTGAATTCTCCTAGACATTCAAAGAAGATTTAATACTATCTTTCTCAAACTGTTCCAAACTATTGAAGAGGACAGGATGCTTCCAAACTCATTCTAGGAAGCCAACATTACCTTGAAATCAAAACCAGACAAGGACAACACACAAAAGGAAAATGTCAGTGTCATTAACTTGCTAAGCTATTTTCACTGTTGAGACTACATGTAGTGGTGCTTCCCCTGGTAACAACTTCCTGCCCTTTGGATCTCAGCTTTAACATCACCTTTTAAGAAAGGCATCCTCTGATTACGTTATCCATAGTAGAATTCTCTCTCTTACTTTCTGTCACAGTATCCTGTTTGCTGTATAAGCACAGGTTAATTAATTAGATTGATAATTAAAAATTGGATAAATAATTAGTAATTTCATGTAAATTGGTGACAAAATTTTTAACATATCTACCTGCATTTCAAGGCAGAATAAATTGAGTATTAAATAAAAGGAGAGGGAAGCTTGCTATGGCAAGTAGGGAAACACTTGATGAATCAATCTTCACTGGAACAAAATGTCTGGCTGATATTTTATTCATAGTTAGCAATAGTACCATAATTGTTCTAAACATATTTTTTATCCATATTACATCTTTCTGATCCTAATTATCTGATTTCGCCTAGTAATATGTTTACATATAGATATACTTTTAAATGTGTTCGAAAATGTCAGTGAATTTAATTAAGCTAGAATTAGTCATGAATATATTTCAATTCTAGGACTTGGTGATAATTGTAGTTATAGGAGAAAATGTTCAATGATCTTTGACTCTGTCAGGAAGAAGATGCTATCATCTTAAGAAGTGAAATCAATTTTTCAGGATGTCCTTTAAAGCATGACATAAAAAACATACACAAGAATGTATCCCAAAATTTCAAGTCAAATAATCCAGCTATACAAACAATAGAGTGAGAATGGTGAAACAATTGAATATTTTCCTAGCTTGAAGTTAGTCGGAATGAAGTTACTGCAGAAATATTTCCTTCCAAGTGGCTGGTTGCCATCTTCTTATGTAAACATAAGATTTGCTTGCCTTTTTGATGAAGTATCCTAAATGGTAAACTCTTGTTTTTCTGTGTGCACCATGGTATTTCTATTAAATAATCTACAGTGTCAATAAAAACAGTCTTCTAAATAATCAAAGACTCCATGGAGAAAATGGACAGATAGTAGAATGAAACAAAATATATCTTCAAGAAATATTACAGTGTTTTGTCCTCTGTTGTCACACTGGATGAAGAAAGAATTCCAGGTCTCTCTGAGGGAGTTAAAATGTCTTCCTACAGATTGTGAACAAGCCTCCACAAGGTAAGAGTAACAGTAAATAGTGGGAACCAAGTTGCACAATTGTGTGAATTTCTTCATTATGTAAGAAATTGAATCTCTTTGAAATAAATCAAACTTAGATTCCAGTCCTAGTTTTCTCACTTAAAAAATGTGTGACTTTTGAAAAATGCATTAGATATACTGAACCTCAGTTTCTTCAACTATGGAGATTACAGTTCTTGTTACTGTAAATATTAAATGTGATAAATTATGAATAGGATTGTAATCAACTGTATGAGTTTTGATCAGTGGAGTGATATATCTTCAATAAGATTTGAAAAGAACCATTTGAGCTGCTTCAGGAGAAGAAGGTGTTGGAGGCCCGAATGAAAGTGGAGAGAGTTGGCAGAAGGCTTTTGAAGTGGGCCACGAAGGAAATGGGGGATGGGAAATGGTAAAATTTGTGAAATATTAGAAAGTAGAGTCAACAAGATTTGTTAAGATCCGAATAAGTAATTTGAGAGCATTAAAGGAGTGAAGGACATGGTAAGAGTTACTGTCTGCACAATTACATGGAAGGTGGAACCATTTACTGAGATTAGAAACACCTACATTTATGGCAGAAAATTAAAAATTTAGTTTTAAAAGCTCTAGAGTGATATCCAGTTGGAAATGTCCAAAATTGGAGATGTTACACACAGATCCTTGAAAACTAGAGGATGGATGGGGGTTGGAGAGACAAAATTGAAGTGCCTCAGCATTTGTTGGTCACAGGAAAGTGGGAAATCTGTCTAAAGACCTGAAGGAAAAGGTCTTAATGAGGTCTGAGACAATCCAGGACAGGGATTTTCCATTCATAATTTGATATACTCACTTTGAATATGTAAATTACCTTAAATGAGACTCCAGTATTACACTTTTGTGATTTTACATATGGTGAATCTTTTCATGGAATTCCCTTCCACCGTCTCTTTTTTGTTCAGTTCTTCCTTTAAAATTCAGCTATAGCATTGCTTCCTTTGGGAAGCCTTCTCTGATTTGTTTGATATATCCATATATTGTGACCTTTAGCAGTGTGTGAATATTTTTACAATGGCACATATTACATTGCTCTGGAATTGACTGATCCCTAATTATGCATCGTACCAATGAGTGTTTGGAATTATGTCTTTTTCAACTTGGTAATCACATTGTGACACACTTGACAGAAATAGATATTCTGCACATGTTCTTCTAATTGAATGAATAAGTAAAAGATTAAACTGATTCATTTAAAAGTCCCCTCTCCCCTGTTTTGTAGGTAAACTGCTTCTAATCTCTGAAGTCAGTCCCTAAAATAATTACACTGAACCAAGGAAAAGTGTGACTTACTTTGTCCTCTTGGGTCTCACATAGAATCCAAAACAGCAGAAAGTTCTGTTTGTCATGTTTTTGCTCTTTTACATTTTGACAATGGGGGCAACATACTCATTGTTATGACCGTAACTGTCATTAAGACCCTAGAGTCTTCCATGTACGTTTTTCTTGTTAGCCTCTCATTTATGGATGTCATTTATTCCTCTTCCATTACCTCCATATTGATTTCAGATTTGTTCTTTGGGGAAAATACCATATCTTTCCAATCTTGTATGACCCAGGTCTTTATAGCATATTTTGTTGGTGGATCAGAGGTTTTTTGTATGTTGGTGATGGCTTATGACCACTATGTGACCATCTGTAAGCCCTTGCATTATTTGGTTATCATGAGGCAATGAATGTGTATTGTGTTGTTATTAGTGTGTTGGGTTGGAGGTTTTCTTCATTCAGTAACTCAACTTAGCACTATTTATTGGCTCCAATTCTGTAAACCTAATGTCATTGATCATTTTTCCTGTGAGGTGTACACCTTATTGAAACTTTGTACTGACACCTATGTCATTGGCTTCTCATTGGTGGACAATCGAGGACTGATTTGCACCATTGTGTGTCTGCTGTTACTCATCTCTTATGGTGTAATCTTGTGCTCCCTGAAGAACCATAGTCAGGGAGGGTGGTGTAAAGCCTTCTAGACCTGTGGTTCCCACATCACTGTGGTTGTCTTCTTCACATTCTTTGTATTTTCATGTATGCCAGCCCTGCGGAGACCTTCCCCAATGACAAATCCTTGGCTATGTTTTATACAGTTGTAACCCCCATGCTGAAACCATTAATTTATACTCTGAGAAATTCGGAAATGACTAATGCTATGAAGAAGCTCTTGAGAAGAAATGTCATATCTTGTGGATGTGATTGCATTTGATTTATAATACACTTTGAGAAGCTTAGCACACCTTCATAACTATTCCTTATCAAAACTATGTCTATTCTTCCATATTTATGTTTTAAAATTAAATTTCAAAGATTCAGTCTAGTAAAAACTAAGTTTAGTTAGTATTTTCAGTAACATTTGATTTAGAAAGAGTTTGTATCTTTGAAGAATTGAGAATTCTTTTATCCACAAACTGAGCAGGTATTTTCATTTAACTGGTCTTCTTTTATGGTCGTATGGATCTAGTATGTTTCTTTGTAAATTCAGTCTGTTTGGGTTTGTTTTTTATGGTACTATTGTAAATAGGATCTTATCTTCTATTATATTTCTGAGTGTCTGTTGTTCGGATGTAGGCAATTTTTAAAAAAAATTTTAAAATGAGATATAATTTTCCCAGAACATCATTTATTGTTTCTTTTAGCCTAAGTTGTGACAAATACACAGAGTTTGCATAACCACCATCCTAATCAATATACAGAACACTTCATCACCAAAAATATTTCCCTATACACCTTTGTAGTCATCTTCTTCCATCACCTCCATATCTTGGCAAACACTGATCTATTTCTATCCCTATAGTTTTGTTTTTTCCAGAGTGTCATATATATTGAATCACAAAGAATGTCATCTTTTTTCTCGATGCATTGTTGGTGTATAATTGACAAATTAAAACTGTATATATTTAAGATGTACAATGTGATGATTTAATATATATATACACACACTGAGAAATCTTTACAGTGATCAAGCCCATTTAACACATCCACCACCTCACATTATTACCATTTTTTGTAACACCAGTTAAAATCTACAATCTCAGAAAATTTCAAGTATACAGTACAGCATTATTAACTACAGCCACCATGCCGTATATTAGACCTCCAGAACGTATTTATCCTATAACTGGAAGTTTGTACCCTTTGAATAACATCTCCCATATCCCCTACCCCCACCCCCGGTCCCTGGCAATCAACATTCTATTCTCTGCTTCCATAAGTTTGACTTTTTTAGATTCCACATATAAGTGAGGTCATAAAGTATTTACCTTTCTCTATCTGGTTTATTTCACTTAGCATCCTCCAGGTTCACCCATGTCCCAAAAGGCAAAATTATCTTCATTTCTATGGCTGAATAAGACTTCAGTTTTTCTATGTGCTACATTTCTTTGTTCATTCATCTGTCGACAGGCAGATGACATATAAACCTAATAAATACTTAGGTTGTTTCCATATCTTGGTTATTGTGAATAATGTTTCAGTGAATATGGGAGTACAAATATCTCTTTGAGATATGGATATCATACCCTTTGGATATATACCCAGAATTGGGACTGCAGGATCATGTGGTAGTTCTATTTTAGGTACTGTTTTCCCTAGCAGTTGAACTAATTTACATTCCTACCAACAGTGTACACGGGTTCTAAATTTTCTACATCCTTGTCAACATGTCTCTTTTGTAAGGATATTAATTTCATTGTTGAAGGCTCAACTCTCATGACCTAATCACTTTCCAAAGGCTCCACCCCTAATGCCATCATTGGACATTAGGATTTCAACATACACATTTTAGGGGACACAAACACTCAAACCACAGCAAGGGTTCAATTTCATTCTTTTCATATGGATATCCAGTTTTCCCAGTGCAATGAAGAGACTTTCCTTTCCCTATGTGTATTCTTGGCCTCTTCTTCGAAGGTCAATTGATTGCATATGATGAGTTTATTTCTGAGCTTTGTATTCTGTTCCCTTCTTCAATGTGTCTATTTTTATGCTGGTACAATACTGTTGTGATTACTTTTGTAATATATTTTTAAATCAGACAGTGTGATTTACCCAGCTTTGTTCTTCTTTCTCAAGATTGCTTTGGCTATTTGGGGTCTTTTGTGGTTCCATGAAATTTAGTGTACAAATCTTTCACCTGTTTGGTTAATTTTAATCCTAAATATTTTATTCTTTTTCATGATATTCTAAATGTGATTATTTTCTTAATTTTGTTTTTGGATAGTGCACTATTAGTATGTATAATATTCTAACTTATTTATTTGTTGAATTCATTGCATTTGTTTATTAGTTCTACCAGTTTTTGATGGAGTCTTCAGAGTTTTCTATATATAAGTATATGTCCAGTATGTCGTCTTTTAAATTTGGCTTCTTTCTCTCAGTACATGCATTTGAGATTAATGCACATTATTGTGCTCATCAATAGATCATTCACTTTACTGCTGAATGGTATTCCGTTTTTTCAGATGTATCACAGTTTGTTTATCCTTTTCTCAATGAAGACATTTTTATTTTTTCTAGATATTTGAAGTTATTTATAGAACTGCTATAATTTTCATGTATAGATTTTATAAGTTCTCTTTACACTTGGATAATTACCTAGGAGAGGGAGAGCTTGGTTTTATAGTAAGTGTATGTTTAATTTCACAAAACACTCCCAAAATATTTTCCAAAGCATAGCACATAATTTTCCTGCTAGCAACACATGATATTTTTCAGGCTTTCTCCACCTTTGTTAGAACTGGATATTCTCAAGATTTTTATTTTAGCCATACCAATACGTCAGTAGTGATATCTTGTTGTGATTTTAATTTGCATTTCCTGAATAACTAATGAAGTTGGGCAATTTTCATGTGCTTTTTTGCCATTTTTCGCCATTCCTTAGTGATATTTATGTTCAATTATTTTGACCACTTTGTTCTCAGTTGTTTATTATTATTGAAAATTGAGAGTACTTTATATACTCTGAAAACAAGTCCTTTATCAGATATGTGATTTGCAAGTATCTTCTCCCAGTCTGTGTCTTATCTTTTCATTTTCTTTAAAATATCTTCTGAAGATCAGAATTTCTCAGTTTTGATAGACTCCAATGTATCATCTGTTTATTTTATTTATCATGCTTTTATTGTCATATCTAGGAAATTTCTGACTAATCCAAGGTCACAAAGACATTCTCTGATGTTTGCTTTTAGAAGGTTTTTTTAAAATATTATTTTTAGGTTTACCATTTAGTTCTGTGAGCCATATTGGATTAACTTTTGTTTATGGCTTGATGTATTAATCAAAGTTCACATTTTGCAAATAGATATCTAATTATTGAAGTACCACTTATTGGAAAGACTGTTATATCTACAGTTAATTACCTCTAGCACTTGTTATAAATCATCAAATGTGTGGGTCTCTTTCTAGACTATCTATTCTATTTCATTGATCTACATGTATAAGCTTTCCTCAATACTACACTGTATATTACTTCTAGAAAGCAGGTGATGTGAGTTCTTCAGTTTTATTCTTTTCAAAATTATTTTGGCAATTCTAGTTCTTTTGCTTTTCCATACAAAATTTTGAATCAGTTTGTCAATTTCTACAAAATAAATTGTAGTGGGAATTTGTTTAGGATTGCATTGAATCTATAGATCCATTTGAGGAGATCTGAGATTTTAACAATGATGAGTCTTCTAATTCATGACTGTGGTATATCTCTTTACATATTTCATTTTCTTTTGTTTTTTATCAGTATTTTGTAGTTCAGAACACTATGGCAATATTTATAAGTTTTATGACTAAAGATTTCATGATTTTTCTTGTTAGCTTAAATGGCACATTTAAAAATTTCAATTTCAGGGGCTGGCCCATTGGTGAAGCACTTAAGTTCACACATTCTGCTTTGGGGGCCTGGGGTTCCTTGGTTTGGATCCTTGGCACAGGCCTATGCACTGCTTATCAAGCCATCCTGTGGTATTTGTCCTACATATATAAAATAGAAGAAGATAGGTACAGATGTTATCTCAGGGCCAATCTTCCTGCACAAAAAGAGGAGGATTGGCGGTGGATGTTAGCTAAGGTTAATCTTCCTCAAAAGAAAATTTCAATTTCAAATTATTCCTTATTAGTGTATAGATATATGGTTAATTTTTGACTGTGTATCTTATGAGCTTACTAAACTCACTTATTAGTTATAGTAGCTGTTTCTCTAGATTCTTTGAGATTTTCTAGGTATATAATTCTTCTCTGTGGATAGGAACATTTTGATTCCATCCTTTCCAATGTGATGCATTTTATTTCTTTTTCTTGCCTTATTGCTTCAGTTAGGACCTACATCTGGTATTGAACATGAGTGGTGAGAGATGCCATCTTTTCCGTGTTTGTGATCTTGGATTGAAAGCATTTGTGCTTTTTTGATTACGTATGATGTTAGCTGTAGGGTTTTGGAGATACCTGCTATCATATTGAGGGAGTTTCCTTCTGTTTGTAATCCGCCAAGGGTTTTTTATCATGACTAGAAGTTGAATTTTGTCTCAGCATTTTTCACATCTATTACAATGATCATATGATTTTACTTTTTTACTACTTTGATAGGATGAATCACATAAGTAGATTTTCAAATATTGGGTCAGCCTTGCATTCCCAGGATAAATCCTACTTGGTCATCATATATAATTTTGATTTGATAGAATTCTGTTGAGGATTTTTGTGCCTGTGTTCATGTAAGAATCTGCACTTTTCTGTTAAGCTCTATGTCTAGTTTTGGTATCAAGGTAATTCTGGCCTTGTAAACTGATTTAGGAATTGATTCATACTCCTCTATATTCTGGAAGA
Organism: Equus quagga; assembly: GCF_021613505.1. NCBI lineage: Eukaryota > Metazoa > Chordata > Mammalia > Perissodactyla > Equidae > Equus > Equus quagga. The sequence continues at coordinate 296,690 of NW_025795483.1, forward strand.
ATTGCTATAGAATTGATATTATTTCTTCCTTAAGTGTTTAGTAGAATTCACGAATGAAGTGATCTACCTCTGGATTTTACTTTGTTGAAAGGATTTTTACTATTAATTCAAGTTATTTTATAGCAAAAGGGATATTCATGCTATCTATTTCTTTCTGAGTGAGCTCTGGCAACTTATGTGCTCCAAAGAATTTTCCCTTTAAGTTGTCACATTTATGAGCATACACAATCTATCATATTTCCTTATTATCCTTTTAATGTCTGTAGGTTTTTATTTCCCCTTTTTCACTCTTGATATTTGTGATTTATAACTTGTAATTTGTGTGTTTTCTCTTTTTCTTTCTAGATATTTGCAATTTGTCTGTTTTCTCTTTTTCTTTCTAAATCAGTCTGGGTAGAAATTTACCAACTTTAAATTTTTTTTTTAAAGAATCAGCTCTTCATCTCATTTGTTCTCCTCTAACCTTTTTCTGTTCTCAGTTTCATTGATTTGTGCTCTTAATTGTTTCTCTCTTTTTCCTTGCTTGGATTTAATTTGTTCTTTTTTCTTCAGCTTTTTAGGTAGGTATTTAGATAATTGATTTGAGATGTTTCTTCTTTTCTGATGCATGCATTTAATGCTAATTTACATCCAAGGACTGTATAATGGTGATTTATGTCTGAAGACTTTTAGCTGCATCCCACAAATTTTGAAATGCTGTTTCCTTTTTTGTTTTTTCTGAAGAACGTTTGACTTGAGCTAACATCTGTGCCAATATTCCTCTGCTTTGTATGTCGGTCAGCACCGCGGTATGGTCACCAATGAGTAGTGTAGGTCCACATCTGGGAACCAGACTCAGGCTGCTGAAGTGGCACACACTGTATCTAACCACCAGGCCGTGGGGCTGGCCACCCAAATGCTGTTTTTAAATATTTATTTAATTTAATTTACTTTCATTTTAATTTTAGTTTAATTTATTTAATTTAAAATGTTCTGATTTCTTCTTTGGCTTTGTGTTATTTATAAGCTTGTGTTTAATTTCCAAATAGTTGGTGATTTTTTCTTTTTTTTTCCTGTTATTGATTTCTAGTTCAATTTTGTTAAGATACAAGCATATACTATGTATGATTTGAATCCTTTTACATTTGTTAATGTATTTTTTTATTGCCCAGAATGTACTTTATCTTGGGGAATGTTCTGTGTTTATGTGACAAGAATGAATATTCTGTTTGTCATTTAATTTCCAAATATTTGGTAGATTTTATAGATTTTTTCATTCTTGATTTTGAATTTAATTTCTGCCTTGCAAAGGAATATGGTATACACGATTAGAATTCTTAGGAATTCAACATTTTGTAGTCCCAATATGCCTAATGTTTGTGAGTGGTAAATATTACATATGCACTTGGAGAAAATATGTGTTCTGTTGTTATGTGTCATAAAGGTCAAGTTGGTTCATAGTGCTCTTCAGTTGGATTGATCTCCTTATTGATTATCTGTCTACATTTATATTGACTAATGGGAGAAATGAGTTGTATTTATCAATTAAAATTGTGGATTTTTTTTTGTTGCTTTTATTTCTATTATTATCTGCTGCATGTATTTTGAATTTCTCTTGTTCGGTGAATACACATTTAAGATTGTTATATGTTCTTGGTGAATTGACTCCTTTTCATTATGTTATAGTCATCTTTATTCCTGGTAATATTTATTTTTCTGAAGCCTGCTTTATCAATATACTTACTCCAGCTCAGTTTTGATCAGTGTTTGCATGGTATATTGTTGTCCATTCCTTCACTTTGGTATATCTATCTTTATATTTCAACTGATTTTTTTGTAGACAGCAAGTATATTGGGTCTTGCTTTCTATCTAATCTGAAAATCTTTGTCTTTTACTTATTGTGTTTGGACCATTTATATTTAGCAGAATTATTGATTTCATTTTCTGAAAGTCGTCTCTTTACAATTGCTTTTTTTTTATCACCATGCAAACAAGATCCAGCCATTGTATTTGTTAGAAATTCTCTTGGGTTACTTTTATTTGGTAATATTCATCTCTCTCATTTTAATCTATTTTAGTGACTTAACATATCTTATTTTTTAATCCACAAATGATCTATTTAATGGCCACTTTAACGTTATTGTTTTGTTAGAGATACCAGGTCACCAGTCTTATAGAATGTTCAAAAGCTTAAAATTGTTTGAGTTCAAGTTATAGTAGTGTTCAAGTTGTTCCTTACTTTTTTTTATTTTGAGGAAGATTAGCCCTGAGCTAACTGCTGCCAACCCTCCTCTTTTTGCTGAGGAAGACTGGCCCTGAGCTAACGTCCATGCCCATCTTCCTCTACTTTATATGTGGGACGCCTACCATAGCATGGCATGCCAAGTGGTGCCATGTCCACACCCGGGATCTGAACTGGTGAACCCAGGGCCGCCAAAGCGGAATGTGCGCACTTAACCACTGCGCCACCAGGCCGGCCCCTGTTCCTTACTTTTTGGTACTTCCAAAAAGTAACAATATTAATATTACTACTACTCAATGCAGTTTAAGATTACTTTGCAGTTCTTTTTGCCTGTAGAATTTATTCTAGTAGAGATTTACAATTAGAATATTGTTTAAAATTAACTTAAGATATCCATTTTTCTCTGTTGTTATGCCACCAACTTTATGTAAGTTAAAATCATTTGGTTGTTTTTTTTCCTTCAAATTTTAGGAATAGCTTCTTTCTCTTTTTCTGTTTTTACAGGTACATAATTACATCATCTGCACTTTTTCCTTTCCAAATTCTAATACTTCTTATTTATTTCTCTTGTGGAGTTAACATTGGTTGTTACACTCAGAATAATATCAAATAAAGTTGTTAGTAGCTGAAATTTCCCACAATTTGCATTTTAGAGAGTTTTTTAAAAATCAAGAATGGTGTTATCATTCAAAATGACTTTTCATCAGTTATTGAGATGATTACACTGTTTTCTCCTAAAATATATTAATGTAATTAATTATATTAGAGGATTTTATTGTATTGGATCACCAGTGTATTTGTGGAATGAACTTTTCTAGGTCACTTTATACCATGTTTTTATATTGCTAGATTCCTTGAGATGTTTTTAAAGCATTCCTGCATGGATTTTCATAAGTTACAATACATACGGACAGTCCCTATCTCTCTGTCCCATGTAATGTTTTCTTTCACAATTAATGTTAACACTTATGACTAGCTGATGCACTATACATATACTTTTAAAATTTTGTGTATCATCTGATCTCCCATCGGAATGTAAGTTTCTTCTTGGTTCCTTAGCACTTATAGTAGTGCTTGGCATAGCAAATAATTGAATGAATGCCTTATAGAGAGAATTAGGAATTTTATTTTTTGAAATAATCTACTTTCCCAAACAGTTTAAATAGCATTGGGATGATATTTTCTTTGAAGCTTTGTGAGGAAGAATCATACCTAGAACTTATTACCTTATTTTTAGCATTTATTATTCATTATTATCTTTCTCTTTTAACTGGTATTTGCCCCCAAAATAGTCAAATGTCCTACTGGACAGAATAAAATAGCAGAACATGCAGCTTGTTTGTACTGCACATGTTGTGAGTGCTGAAGTCGTCTGACAGAAATGCTGGTCAGAGAAGGAGACTGGAGGCCTGGGACATTCACAGTGACATCCTATTTCCTTACCTCACACAGTGTAAGCATACACATTTTGCTGAGAGTTTTGAGAATTCATATCCTATAATTCTACTTTTTGTCTGGGATTCATGCCTTTTCTTTACTACTCGTTCTCAAGAGGGTCAGAGGTACCCTTAAACGTTATTATCCTAATGGTATATAATGCATTTCTGTTCTGACCTAAGCATAAAAACTCACATAAACAGGAGGAAAATTCTGCTTTTAAAATTAAGCTGAAATAAGACAGGCTTAATGTTTCACTATTAATCGCGTTACCAATTTTAGGTTTAAGATTTATACTTTTATTTTGCAGTAAGGAAATGCATCTATTCTCATAATATATTTTTCAGAAAGTGAGGTGAAATTAATCAACCATACTTAAGAACCACACTCCCCCCCCAAATTCACAAGTTAAATTCTTTACAATGTGGTGGCATTTGGAGGTGGTTTTTTTTTGGAAATTACTAAGTCACAAGGGTGGAACCCTCAGGAATAAGGTAAGTGTTCTCATAAAAGAGACCCCAGAGAGTTCACTTGACCCTCTGCCTTGTGAGGACATGGCAAAAACGTACTTGTCTATGAACTAGAAAGCAGATCCTTACCAGACATGGAATCAGCCAGCACCTTGATCTGATACTTCCGAACCTCCAGAACTGTGAGAAATACATATTTGTGGTTTAAGCCACCCAGTCTATGGTATTCTGTAATAGCAGCCCAAATTGACTAAGACAGACATTCAGTTAATTTTCAAGTTTGTATAGTTATTTCAATGGATGAGATAAAAATCTTTATCAATTGCCTCTGTTCCTTGTTCTATAAGCTGCCTGAAGTCAGGGAAAGTAACTCAGTAGTTTTTGTGCTGTCTTTTCCCTGCATAATGTCTGGGACACAGAATCCTCTCCATAAACTTTGTTGTTACTTGTGTCCTTGAATTCTTGCTGTACTGGAGTGAGAATTTTTACTGATTAATTTTGATGAACTCTTTCTACATTAAATATATATATTTGCTACAAACATTTGCTCTTCTTTGATATTTGCTACAAATGTTAACCATATTTAGGCTGTAATTATGGGGACTTTATATAAAGATGTTATATTCTAATATTCTTTTACTTTTTGATTTCTTCCATCACATCACTCTTGGAAAATTCCTTTTTTTCAGTGATTTTATAAATTTTAACCTCTTGGGTTTGTTTTGATAACTTTTAAAAAAAAGTTTTATTTTTTAATCCTTCTAGAATTTAATTTTGTTTGCAGTGAGGAAATATCTAAGCCTACTTCCCCAAAACAGGTAAAACAATCTGCCAGCATTATTATTATTTTCAGTAATAATATGAAATTTTTCTATGTAATATGTCATTTTACACACTTAAAAGGTTCAATTTGGGGAGCATTTCTCCTTCTTTTCCTCCTCCTCCTTCTCCTTATCCTCGTGTTCCTTCTTGTTCTTTGGTGTATTCCCCTACAAATAGCACACTATTTCAGTAGTCAAGGATTTGTAATGTATATTTATGCTCACCAGGGGTAGTCTCCCCTAATTAGTTATCTTTTTCAAAAGTTTCTTGCAATTCTCAAATATTTATTTTTCCTGATAAATTTTAGGGTCATTTTGTAAAGTTTGAAAACTCATAAAAATACATTCAGAATTTTACGACTCTACATAATTATTTCAAGGAAAATGGTGCTTTAACATCTTGCTTTCAACTGACAACTGGGTGCTCTGTAAGATCCAGGACACCTTAATTCACAATCATGTTATCTTGGAAGTGATGACTGGAAGGGACCTCCGGGGTCCCTCTCCCTATTCCTTTAGATGCAGGGCCACAAGCAGGATAGTTAGACTTTTTATGTGATACTCAGGGATTCCAGCAGTAGAAAGTTGAAAGTGTCAGGCAAATTAAGGGCTATGTCCCAAACTATCATACTGTCACTGTCACGATCGTCTATTGCTCAAAGCAGTTACATGGCTTGCCCAGATTTGGGGTGGTGGAGAAATAGATGACATCATTTGATGGCAGACTGTCAAAGTCAAATTGCAGAACAGGATGTGGAATGGGAGATATTGTTGTAATCATTTTTGGAAAATATAGTCATCTACATCTCTGAAAGGGCATGCTGGGAGTTTCATTCAGATTAAGTTGAATTTATAGATCATTTTGGAGTGAACACTATTCTTAACAATATTGAATTTTCTAATTCCTGAATACTATCTATCTATTTAGATATTTTCTTTTCATTTTATTTTTGAAAAGTAGTTTTTAGTATAGGGATGTTGCTCATCTTTTCCTAAATATTTATGTTTCAGATGCCATTGTAACAGATCTTTAATATTTTTTCCAATTGTTATTGATATTAATATATATATAGAAATCCAATTGATTATTTAATTTTGACCTTGGATCCTGCAAACTTTCTAAATTCACTATTTCTAATAATCTCTGTAGATTCCTTAGGATTTTCTATGACACAATCATGTTGTCCACTAAAAAAGGACAGTTCATTTCTTCGAGAGATGTGAGTACTTCCTTTTCAATTTATTTTGAGTCATGTTCAGAAGTATGTATTTTTCCTATATTTTACCTGGTTATCAAATTTATTGGAATAAGGTTTTTTAATAACAACCTTATTATTATTATTTTTTTTATTAAAGATTGGCACCTGGGCTAACAACTGTTGCCAATCTTTTTTTTTTTCTGCTTTATCTCCCCAACGCTCCCCTGTACACAGTTGTATGTCTTAGTTACAGGTCCTTCTAGTTGTGGGATGTGGGACGCCGCCTCAACGTGGCCTGAGAGCGGTGCCATGTCCGCGCCCAGGATCCGAACCCTGGGCCGCAGCAGCAGAGCGCGCGAACTTAACCACTCGGCCACGGAGCCGGCCCCCAACCTTATTTTTTTTTAAGTGTGAGGGATCTGTGTGATATTTATCTCCTCTTTTACTTCTCATACTGGTAATTTGGATTTTTCTCTGTTTTCTCTTGATCACTCTTGCTAGAAGTTCATCAATTTTGCTTAAAAAGTACCAGCTTTTGGCTGTTTTGATTCCCTCCATTTTCCTTTTATATTTTATTGATTTTTGATTTTTTTTTTTTTTTGAGGAAGATTAGCCCTGAGCTAACATCTGCTGCCAATCCTCCTCTTTTTGCTGAGGAAGACTGGCCCTCAGCTAACCTCCATGCCCATCGTCCTCTACTTTATACATAGGACACCTTCCAGGGCAGGGTTTGTCAAACGGTACCATGTCCGCACTGGATCCCAGGCCAACGAAGCGGAACGTGGGAACTGCTGCGCCACTGGGCCAGCGCCTGATTTTTGATCTTATCTTTATTGTGTCCTTTCTTTTACTTTGGCTTTAATTTACACCACTTGTTCTAGCTTCTCAAGATAAATGCTCAGATAGTTGCTTTTAAGACTTTATCTTTAATATAAGCATTTGAAACTATAAATTTCCTTCTAAGTACTGTTTTGGTTGCATCTCACACATCCCAATATGCTTTTATTAGCTAGTTATAAACATCTACTTATTTCTAATATGATTTCTTCTTAGAAATAAGTAGATGATTTCTTCTTTGATTCATGAGTTCTTTAAGTATTTATTGCTATTTCCAAATATTTGGAAAATTTTCTGGATATCTATATTTACTTTCTTTCTGCATGACAAATGCTCCAACGCTTAGTGGCTTGAAACAAAACACACTTCTAACCTCACAGTTTCTTTATTTCAGGAAACTGGGCATGACTTAGCTATTTTCTTCACTTCAGGATCTCTCACAAGGCTATAATCAAGGTGTTGGCTGGGGCTACAGTCTCATATGAAGGCTTAGCTGAGGAAGAATCCACTTAGCTTGCTCAGATAATTGTTGCCATAATTCAGTTTCTCAACATAGATTAAGAATCTCTTCAAATTGTAATTCCCATTACATCCCACTGTCTTTTGAAATTGTTGTCATACATTTTACTGATACAAATGTTATAAACTCCTGAGTATATTATTAATTTTCATTTAAATGGTCAATTTGAAAAGCATTTAAGAAAAAAGAATCTCTGTTTTATCCATGTATTTCATTTCCACTTTCTCCATTCTTTTCCATAAATCCTGATTTTTATATGATTTTTTTTTCAGCCTGAATAACTTCTTTTTGCATTTCTTGCAATGTACTTCTGCTGGCTAGGGCTTTTTCCACCCCTCAAATACTGAGTTTACTCCTGAGTTGCATATACACAGGTTGAGACTACATTCAGCCCAGCTGAAAAATAGCTGAAAGGCTGAAAGAGTGAGCAGAAATTTCAGTAGCCTCCCAACGCGGAGGCACGGCAGAAGAGTTTGGAGCTCAAGTTCTACCAGTTCAGAGGGACTAATTAAATGCCTTAGACTTTCCATTGAGACTCAAGAAGGTCCATGCCTCAGGATTGCTGTCTACATCCCAGGATTCTGGACTATACTATAGGACTTTTAGGCATTCCTCTACCAACTGGACTACCAGTTTTCCTTCTTTAGCCTTTATGATTTCCACCATTTGATAGTTCCGGTGGGTCAGTAGATGCATTGCATTATATCTTTCCAAAAAATAATATAATTCTCAGGTAAAGGACTAAATAAACCTCAGTCATGTTCTCCCACTCAGTCAAAAAGGGATTGAGCGCCTTTTCCTAGCATAAACTGACTTAATGTCACATATAAGAGAAATACTTGAATTTTATTCTCTAGAGTCAAGATAATCTCATGGGTAAAGAATAATAGTGTCCTTCCTAAGAGTTATCACCCATTTGTGTGCTTCTCTCCTTTTTGTCATGATTTTCCCTTTTAGCCACTTGTTACCCATCTGATCCCAATTTTTAACTTTGAATAATCCCTTATTATATCAATTGTAAGGAGGATAACATGTTCATGTGATATACTTCTTAGCCATTTATGTGCACTGGACATGGGGAAATTTGTGCCTTGGTTCATTAAGATGTAACTTATGGGAACAAATTGGCACACCATGTATTGTTCAAATAGCTTGATAGCATTTTCATTTGTGATATGGATCACAGGCTAACTGAAGTCAAGAGTGGAATTAAAAGTCCACTTCAAGATAAATCCATTGGAGACTACGGGGAGCCATGCCTAATGGTCTTTTGTAACATCCCTACAAGCTATGTGGTGATCCTTAGCCCTAGCAAAGCCTGCTCAAATGATTATAAACAGCTTTTCTGTTATTAGTATAGCACATTAGTCTCTATCACATGAGTGACTTTGGTTGAGTCAGTGTAATATGTTGTTATTCTGACAACTAGTATATGTCATTTATCTCATATATTCAAGTGGCTACTCCTAGAGGCTAGGTCCAAGGCATTCTATTCCTTTCTTTCAGATTAAACTATTTTTTGATCTTTTACTATATTTTGATAATTTTTTGAGATTAAAAAATTTTATTGATTTTTTTTTTAGGAAGATTAGCCGTGAGCTAACGTCTGCCACCAATCGTCCTCTTTTTTGCTGAGGAAGACTGGCCTTGAGTTAACATCCATGCCTGTCATCCTTTACTTTGTATGTGGGATGCCTGCCATAGCATGGCTGACAAGGATTGCATATGTCCACACCCACAATCCGAACCAGTGAACCCCCAGCTGCTGAAGTGGAACATGTGAAATTAACTGCTGCGCCACCGGGCCAGGCCCCCTAAAAGTTTTCTTCATACGTATATATCTGGTACTAGGTTTGAAAGTCTTGAACAATGGGGACTGCAATGGCTGGCACTCTTTGAGATAATGAGGGTGGGGTCCTAATTCAATAGAACCGTGTCTTTGTAAGAAGAGGAAAGGACACCAGAGTTCTCTTGCATGTGTGTTCACAGAGGAAAGGCTATGTGAGGACAGAGTGAGAAGGTGGCCATCTGTAAGCTAGGAAGAGAGACCTCACCAGAAATCAACCCTGCTGTCACCTTGATCTGGACTTCTATCCTCCATAACTGTGGGAAAATAAATGTCTGTTGTTTAAGCTACCCATTCTGTAGTATTTTGTTATGGCAGCCCAAACAGACTAATATGATGATGATGATGATGATGATGATGATGTTGATGATGATAAAAATAATCTTGTTTTGGTGACAGAGGTCTGAATTGAATCACCACGTTTCAATTCAGGAAAAGCATGGTTTTTCATCTAATCACCAGATGTGAATAGTTTCTGAATCCAGAGCCTTTTGAATGAAGGTGTCATCAGGCATCCTTGAATAAGAACTCTATGATATCACCACAGATTGGTGGTATAAACCTTCATCTAAACATTTCTCTGAGGGATCTGAGACTATTTACCAGGATAACTGTGCTCTGGGCAAAGAAAAATACTCAAATTTTTCTGGATATTACTGGAAATAGGTTCTAAACTAATGCTCATTCCTGGGTGGCAGAATGCCACTATAGTGCACTGGTCAGAAAGCAGAGGGAAGGTGAAAGAATATTGGCCCAAAGCTGTCACACTGGGCCAGTTCTGTCTATACAGTCGGACTAAATGTATTCTACAGGAGGCATACATTTCCATAGTGGGTCCCTGACCACTGCAGTAAAGTTATCATGGTATGAAAGACGGAGCAGAAGTATTTAGAACTAATCTTTCTTTCCAAAATAGTAAGCAAAAAATCTGTACTATGTGCCTGGGCTATCAAAAAGATTTGACAGATGCAGAAAGTGAATCTTAACACACTGTCACTTAATTTACTTGTTTGGTTCGGAATAAAATGGAGAGACAGGCTAAATCTGTGTGGAAAATGGAAGCTTAAAAGAATTCTGTATCATAAGCTTGACATTTTGTGATTTACCATTCTATGAGAAAATCCTATAGGAAAGAGTCAAAGGCTATATTTGGCTATGATCTCTCAATGTCTTCATTTCCCAAGGCAAGTCTCACTTGGAAAATAATGAGGTTCATTGAAATAATTATATAGATCAATTAGACAAACAAAACAATGTCTTTTGTTTAAATTACTGTTTAACAAGTGAGAATTCCAGCTATTACATGTAGGGAAAAGATAAACAGGTTGAGATTTAGGAAATCTAATTTCTTGTTTTTAATGTGTCACCATCTGAATGTGCAACTTGGGGAGTATTTCTTTCGTTCCCTGGGCCACTTTCTTCATATGAAAAATAAAAATAATGAATTCGATAGTCTTTAATAATTCATTCAATTCTCAATGCCTAAGATTTTTAAATTTATTTCTTTATAGATCAAATTATGGCCTCCATGTATTTGAATTCTCAGAATATTCTCATTATAATTTGAAATCCAGGATTATCATTCTGCTTCAATTGAAACATGCTTCAACACTTTCCAAAGACTTCTGATTTTGGAAAGCTTTTAAATTAGACAGAGATCACTGAACTTAGAGAACACAGACTGGTTTTTAGTTCTACCACTTACCAGCCTCACTGTCCTGGACAAGTGAAATAAACCATTCTAAGCCTCAGCTTTTTTATCTATGAATTGAGAATAGTGTATTCATTTCATAGGGTTATTTGACATTGCATATGAAAGAGCACTGCAAATAGTACATGCTCAATATATGATACTTCCTTATAATAGTGAATTTAGGGCAGATTAGAAATGGACAGGCATAGTAACGTGCCATTAACTGACTTAACAAAGTAAACAAATAAATAATAATAATTCTAAATTATCTAATAGGAGAGATGTGAAACTCTCAGAGGAAGAAGTTGACATGTTTCAAATTCCAAATATTTTTTTAATCCATTTTTTAATGCCTCGAAGAGACAGGATGAGAAACCATCTTTTTAAAGCCTTGTTGAAAGATGGATGCTAAAGAAAGATCATGCTAACTACCTCAGTAAGCTTTTACATGGAAGGTAATGTGGAGCCAAAGTCAAGATGAATACTTGAGGCCAGACAGACTTGAATTATATCTTCAGGTCTGCTCCTCACTACCTGTATGTCCTGGGCTACAAGGCTTAACCTCTCCTTGTCTCAATTTTTCTTATCTGTTGGAAGGAAGAAACTTCCAACCATGTATTATATTTTAAAAATATTAAATGAGATAATTTATGTAAAATTCTTTGCACAATGCCTAGCATATATGAAGCAGTGAATATCATTTTTTGATATTACTTATAGTAATAAAGGCTAGCCTTCTCACAGAACTCTATAATTTACAAAATGATTCACATATCTTAAGAGGAAAGTAGGCTTAATTTCCTTAGTCCTTAATTATTTCAGAACTTTAATATTTCTGACACCACAAAAATGGAAATAGAGCTGATAAAGAGCTATTAGAACATTTAGAAGGGCATTAAAATGTTTTTAAGAAGTGTCTTTTCTAACTCTCTAATTAGAATAATATATAATCATCATAGAAAAATATAAAATACAGATAAGAAAAAGATAGTTTCAGCATTACAATAACTTTATAAAATAATACAGTTTTGCTCTATTTACTTTCTGTATTTTTTCATACATACTTTTACATAACTGTACCTATATTTTTCCAAAAAACGTACATGATTTAAAATATAGTAAATAAGCATATTTCTACCAAGTTGAAAGCTTTTGGAGAAATGCTTCTTTAATTCCTGAAGGCAAAAAGGGGTGCCTTATTTAAATGCACTGAAATGATTTATAGCTTTAAAGGGGACTGATTGAGTGCTAGCAGTATATCCATCTTGGTTTCTATATTATCACGTGCATCACTGATGGGCATAGATAAGGCTCTTCACATTTTGTGGCCCTCTTGGTAGCTATGCCTCTACTAGAGTCTACTCAGATTATTCTTACCAGTCTTTCTTCAGAAAATACCATAGCAATATTTTCTGGGGCTCTAAGGGGAGAAATATTATTTACTCCTCACGTATACACTATTATACATTGCAGTAACTCTAGGAAAACAAAATCTAGAGGCATAAGAAGGGGATGGAGAGCATTGGACAAGTAGAGATCTCTTTTGTTGGGGAGGAGGTGTGCTAAGAAAAAGGTAGAAGAAAATGGGTTTGAAGGAGAGAGTATCAGTGAAGGAGAACACTTGTAAGTAAATCTATTTCTGTACGTCAGAATATTACATTTGACACTCATGTTAAAACTGTAATCATGTGTGACACTGTCTCTGTCTAATGCCAAAATTAACTAATTCTGATATGTGTGGAGTGTGTGTGTATGTGTGTGTGTGTTAAATAGCACACAAACAGTCACTTTGGTAAAGAAGTAAAAAAAGATTCATGCTGGGTAGTTAAAAACCATGTAGATAAGTCATAGGCAAACATGTCCTCATTCTTTTTAATAATCCATTGCTTTGGATGGCATACATGCAGCCTCATAGAAAGAACACTATAATAAGAGTCATACTCAAGTGTCATCCATTTTCACAGTCAATAATGATAACCTACTCTTTAAAAATGTTCAGTAAGAATGAAAATAACTGATATTGCCAATTACCTATTTTGTATCTACTTTGTGCCAATTGCTGAGCTAGTAGCCCTCTCACTCTCAGACATCATTTGAATCAGTTATCTTCATTTTACAGTAAACAGTCAAGAGATTCAAAAGTTAGATACATTTTATATAATTATTTTTGCTTTTTATTTCAATGAAAGGCTAGGATTGCAGCCCACTGACTTAAGTTGAAGAGCTTCCTTATCCTTTCTAAGTCTTAGTTATTTCATCTGCTAAATAAGGATGACGACAGTGTCTGACTCAATGTTGATGTAAAGATTAAATGTGTCTGGCACTTGATAAACATTCAAGGAAATATTGACTGTGTTAGTTGTGACATCTAGATATGAAATTGTCTCAATAAATGACAGCACTGCCTTAAGATGATATCCAAAAACTTTGGAGTAATTTTTACTCTTTTCTCTCTTTACATCCACATTAGTCTATCAGCAAGCTCTATGGGATGTGCTTTTGTAATACATCAACCTCCACTGCTACCATCCTCCACTTTTGCTCCTACCATCCTGGTCCAAACCACCATCACTTTTCAGCTGGTTGTTTACAATAACCTCTTAATTAATCTGCCTGCTTCCACTCTTGCTCCTCTGTAACCTATTCTCCATACATAGCCAGAATAATCCACTTGACACTTAAGCCAGAACCTACCATTCTTCCATGGAAAACCTTCCAATGGCTGTACTTGTCACTTGGAATAAAATCATCTCTCTTACAATGATCTACAATGCTCTGTAAGATCTGCCATCAACCAATCCTTATTCATTCCACTCCAGCTACCCTCACCTCCTTTGATCTATTATACCAGCTGTGTTCCCTCCTCAAGGATTTTCCACTTGCTGATCTTCCTATCTGGAACTTTCCTTCCATAGATGTCTTTGTAGCTCCTTCCTAACATTCTTCAAGTTTGGCTTTTGGGTATCCTTCTCAAAAAAGCCTTCTCTGACTACCTTATAGAAAATAATCCTTCTTTCCAGACTCCATGTATCCTTCACCTTGCTTTATTTTCCTCATAGCAGGTATTAATATTTGACATACTACATAATTCCTTTTTAATTTATTTTCTTTCTCTACCTACTACAATGTAAACTCCGTGAAAGTAGAGACTTTATCTGTCTTTGTATTTTGTTTTCTTTTGTTTTGTTTTACTGTTATATTCCACTTCCTAGAGTCTTGGGCATGTGGTAGATAATCAATAAATATTTGGAAATGAACTCATAAATTAATGATTAAATAGAGCATAAAACTACATTCCATCCCATAATCCTTACCCCCCTCATCCTACACACACACAATGGCCAAATTGACATAATTTGTTCCATAGCTTGGTTTTATTTTGATTGATAAGGATACTCATGTTAGCTAAGTAAGTGTAGGAGTGGAAATAGAGAGATTAATAAAAATGTTTTTTAATAACATTGTTTGTTTCCATTTGACCACAAAACAGGTTTAAAGGAGATTTTTTAATAAATTGATTAAATAGAAACAAATCCCAAACAAAATAAAACAGAAACACTCATTGTGAAGTAACACACAGAGTAAGAATTATCTTGGTTTTTATGAGTCTTTTAGCTGATCTTTCTAAAATATAATATTCTAATATCCAACAGCCAACAAATTATCAGAAAAGTGAAATCATGACTTTCATACAAATATAAAATGAGCACTACAAAGGTTTTTTTCAGCCCATTAATTAAAGAGGAAACCAATAAGATGTAATCAGTTTAAAGCAGAATCCAATGTACCACATTTACATTGTTCAATCAGGGGTGTATAATAAATTTACAAAGAAATACAAAACTGGCTTCATATGTAATGTTCAGAGTAATCAACTGAACTTCCACCAGACAACATTTGCATTTCTATAGACAAGAATTATTTGCGTTATCAGTTTTCTACAATGTAAAGAGTTGTAAAATAGCTTAAAGGTAGTAAAAAGCACAAACACTATACAATTATAAAACCCTATATATAATTATTAAAAAAAGAGAGTGCTATAGATAATATATAGATTTTCATTAAGGACACCCAATATCTTTATATTACATTTCAAAGTCTTGTACAATATTTTTTCTTGATTACAGTTAAATTTATTTAGCAGCTATACATCAAAAGAAGTAAAGATGCTTTTTAAATAAATTTATATAAAAGGAAAGTATTTTCTCATTTATTTTTATTTATTTACTGAGTGAAAAGTGCAACTTTCTGTATCTACCGGAGCCCTGAAGAAGCATACTTAAATTGAGAGATTAAAAAGAGTATACTTATGATGGTTATCAAGGTGTGCTAATAAGGGATGGTAAAGCACCCCAAGACTAAGGACAGTAGGAAGCTGTTCCCACAACTAGGCCTAGAGGGCAGGCGAGAGAGTGATCACAGGAACCCAGAGGGTCCACCCCTACCTGTTGTCCAGAAGGTAAAGGAAACAGACCAGGGATGACAGCTGCTCAAGGTGGAGAGAGTAAGAGCAGATGTGAAGGGGTGAAAGGAGTACCCATAGTTAACATTCCAACAGTTTATCAATGTTTTTTCTATGAAAGAGAGCAAACACTTTTTTTGGAGTTACCTGGACAATAAAACACAGAGGAAATAAGTAAAGAGCCTCACAACTTAGTTATTAATTTAATATTAATTGAATAAATAAATGAGTCACATACTGAACCAAGTACTGAGGATAAAAAGATGAACAAGACAGATACAGTCCCACTTCTCTGTGACCTATTTAAAGGGCTTTGAAATGGAAGAGGGGTGAGTTAGACTTAATCTCTATATCAGCAGTGTGCAGAACCAGAACCAATAGTTGTACAAATAGATGTTTTTTATATTTAAGGAAGAGTACTTAGCATTTTTTACTGGCTGAAAAGCAATCAGTTTACTGTATGGTGAGCTCCTTGTGCCTGGATGTCCTCTAGCAAAGCTCCAGTGACCACTTGTCAGAAGGTATTGTGGGGCGCCCCGTGGCCAAATGGTTAAATTAGCACGCTCCACTTTGACGTCCCAGGGTTTCGCTGGTTTGGATGCTGGGCGCGGACATGGCACCGCTCATCAGGCTACGCTGAGGCAGCATCCCACATAGCACAACCAGAGGGACCTACAACTAGAATATACAACTATTTACTGGGGGGCTTTGGGGAGAAGCAAAAGGGAAAAAAAAGAGAAGATTGGCAACAGATGTTAGCTCAGGTGCCAATCTTAAAAAAAAAAAAGAGAGAAGGTATTGAAGAAGGATTTCACCATCCTTGTAAGGATGTGAATTAGGCAGCTTCAAAAGTTCACTCTTTTTATAAAATAAAAAAGTAGCATGTGTCTTCTCCTCTGGCACACCATGAAAGAAAATAGCTTATATTATTGAAACGCTTTGGTCTTATCTGAAAACTCAAAATATAAAGTTCTCATCACTTTGCTATTGAAAATATTGTCTTTACAGGTTAATTCCTCACTTCTGAATTCATCATCAGCTTTGAAATGAAAGAAGACAGAATGAATGTGACTGAATTCATTCTAATGGGACTTACACAGGATCTTCAGATGCAGAAAATCCTATTTTCAGTGTTACTTATCACCTACATTGTCATTGTCATAGGCAACTTGCTCATTGTGGTTACTATAATCTGCAGCCAAACTTTGGACTCCCCAGTGTATTTCTGCCTGGCCTTCCTGTTTTTGATAGATGCATGCTATTTCTCTTCCATAATCTCTAAAATGCTAGCAAATTTGCTCCAGAATTCAAAAGCTGTCTTCTTCCATGGCTGCATGACGCAGCTCTTTATTGAACATTTCTCTGGAGCTTCAGAGTTTATCCTTCTTTGTCGTCATGGCTTATGACCACTATGTGGCCATCTGTCGACCTCTGCACTATTTGATCATCATGAACCACCGCATATACTACCTCCTGGTGGGGGAGTGTTGGGCAGTGGCTTTTCTCTACTATATTGTACAGATTCTATTTCTTTCTTGCTCCCATTCTGTGGCTCCAACATTATAGATCACTTCATGTGTGTCATTCTCCCCCTGATACAACTTGCCTGCGTGGACACTTTCCTTATTTGTCTCTTGGTTGCTGCCAATGATAGGGTAATTCCTGTGAACACTTTTGTAATGTTATTGGTATCCTATGTGGTCATCCTGTGCTCCGTGAGGACTCACAGCTCTGCAGGGAGGAAAAAGACCTCTCTACCTGTGGCTCCCACATCACAGTTGTTGTGTTTTCCTTTGTGCTTTGTATTTTTATGTACCTGTGACCAGTAGCTACCTTTCCCATGGATAAGACCATAGCAGTATTCTATATTCTTGTTACTCCCATGTTAAACCCTGTTAGCTACACAGTAAGGAACAGAGAGGTAAAAAATGCCATTAGAAGCTTGTTAAAAGGCAATATAACTTCAGATAATGAATGACTCAAGATGAACACTTTATTTCTATCATGACCTTTGCATTTTTATGTTTTATTATTTTAAAGCCCTTCCCATACCTCTCACCTGACACTTCCAGCACCTTTGCAAGGTAGGTATTATTATGATTATCCCTACAGATGAAAGAAAATGAAGTTCAAAAAAGCTAAATAACCAGCCCAATGTCAGAGATAGAGCTAGTATTCATTTAAATCCAAATTTGATGCTCTTTCAACCATTTCAAAGGTTATTGGACAAAAGGCAGCATTTACGCCAGAACCTCTCTTGTTTGGTAGCACATTGAAACAGTTTCTTTTCTAATTTCAGAGTCATATCATGTGCCTGCGTATATAAACTTCAGTATTCAGAAAGCCATTCTTTTCACTGGTGTCTAGAACACTGTGGAATATAATTTAGAAAGAAAATACTTGCCAGTACCTCTTGGCACACCCTTAATCTACCTAATATTTAAAATTATATTGGGTATCTTGTTCTGTTGAGCAAAAATTGCTAGTGTTTATAAAAATTAATTGTATTTAAACCTATTGAAATTTTTAATATGTCCTCACATGGTCACAACAGCCTTGTAAAATTGAAATCTAGTGTTCTTATTTTACAGAAAGAATGGGGGTTCAAAAAGTTTAAATAACTAGATCATGGAAGATGTAAGTCAGCCTTGACCCCAAATATTCTTACTCCATATCCTGTGATCTTTTCATTATACAGAATTCCTTGGAGCTAGTATGTGATTATGGCTTGGTATATTAAAATATTTTTTGATTATATACCATAGGAAGAGACAATTTATTAGATTGAAAGTTATTAGTGGCAATAAAATGTAGCTTTTTTCCAAAAGCAAATGGCAAAATACATCTCTAAAATAATTTACTATTAAAAAGATGCCTATATACTAATTTCTTGAATCTAGAACCTTCTCTGAAAACTGCTGTGGGCGATCTTTTATAAGGGGAAAAAAAACATCAAACAGTAATCGTTACTCCATAGTTGACCAAAGAATCTATTTCTCAGCTAAACAACTGACCTAACTTTTAAGACTTTCTTGTGAATTATTTTGGCTGTTTTCAAAAATGAAACCTGCTACCAAAATACAAATGTGTACATATGTCATAGATGTTTCTATAGCTTCCTCTTTTGACAGAAAGATCCAGCCTCCAACCTCATAGATACTGCATGTTTTATTGAAAAAATTGATGAATTCCATCACGTAACAATATTTAGCAAGCGTATTATGGTTATGGAAACATAATGGAGAGTAAGAACACCGGCTTCAGGATCAGGAGACATGGGTTTTATTTCTCACGGTGCCATCATCTCATTCTACGACGTTAAACAATGCTCCCTTTTTCTACAAGTAGTTTACTTAGTTAATTTAGAAGGTGTATCCAAGTTCTGTTATTCTGCTGATGCCAATATTTTTATTACCATAAATATCACTATATTTGCTTCTACTTCAATTAGAAGAAGTAAAATTGGAAGAGTTATGAGAAATTATGTGTCTATAGGCTGGCAATAGACTACAGCCCACCTCCCCAAACTTTTCCACTCCCAGTAAACAATTTAAGAGAAGTCCTTCTGGGATGAAGGATCTTTGGATTGGATTAAGACAAGATGAGCTCTGCTCTTGAGCATTTCGTTACTTTGACAACATGTTCCTCTACCTGTTGAAGTGCATGAAGCTGCCAATAAGAATACTTTGACAGGTACCTGGTTTTTGTGAAATTAGTCCTTGAAACTATCAAACACCAAACCATACCTCAACTAGTTTCTGACCAACTGGGATATGATCCATATATAATTTCTTCTGCCTTCATTCTGGTTTACCCTTCCCATTTGAAAATATATGTTGCTGTCTCTCTAGGGTTTTAAACCACCCTCTCCTTAGATTTGTATTATGGAATCAGATTTTTTTGGAGAGGCCGGCCCTGTGGATGAGTGGTTAATTTTGCGCGCTCTGCTTCAGTGGCCCAGGGTTTTGCCAGGTGAGGCCCTGGGCGCAGACTTAGCACCGCTCATCAAGCCATGCTGAGGCGGAATCCTGCAAAACAGAACCAGAGGGACCTACAACTAGAATATACAACTGTGTAGTGGGGTGCTTTGGGGAGAAGAAGGAAAAGAAAAAGAAGAAACAGCTTTATCCTGGAATAGCCCCAGGAACTTCTCTTTTGAAAGTTCCTTCATGGACAGCCCTTACTGTCTAGACTAAAATCTGCACTTTTTCCATTTTGTAGTACTCTAGGCCTTGGGAAGCTAGACAGGTATTTGGGTTCTAAAGCAATCTTTCCACTCACCATTGTAGCCATAATATTTTCTTCATTATCATGTTAATCTAATTCCACAATTGGCGTAAGAAACAACTACATTGAAGAAGTACTGTAAACGTTAGCCAGTGTGAAGTGCCAAAATTATAGTAGAGTTTGTAACTATCACAATGCACATCTGAAAACAATATTTAAAAACTATGATCATCATGAATGGTAGTTCAATTAAAACAAAACATTATAATGAAAAGTTTGATTCAGATAGTTACCGACCTAAATGTTTAATTTATACAATACCAGATATATAGACTTTATGTTGAGTTCATTTGTTATCAAATATACAAATTTATGTGGTTGAGTTATTTTTCTCTTGTCATGGTGTTTTGTCTTCATGTAGACTTAAGGAAGGTGTTAAAAATTAAAGATGAATGTTATAAAAGTTGTCTTCTGATGTTCACTTAGAATACATGAAATAATTGGGTTGTTAGAAAGATCTGCTAATGACAGTGAAATACTCTAGAGGTCTAGTTAGCCACAGCTAAGAAACTCCACAGGATTTACCTACAAACAGGATATGTGTTAGCACTTATGAGGCTCAAGAGAAAGGCCTTATCCAAAGGATGCCATTTATAAATCAACAAAGAACTTACTGTAGCTGAGCTAGTTGGCATTTTTAATCTTACAGCTTGACTTCTTTCTTGGTGAACTAACAGCTGCCTGGGGGCCTGGCCCTGGAGCTAATTCAGACAAATTCACGGGTGAGATTTTTCTTCCAAGAAATAATATAATTATAGAATCTGAGGTTTAAATGGATCTTACAAATCACATAATCACTTCTCACCCCCACCAATCTGAGTTTTAAATCTCTTCAGCATGTCAAGTATCAAGGATAATAGAATCAATTACCCTGCTACCAATTCATAACTAAAAATGTGTGGGGGTCTGCTTTTTCTTATTAATACATATTTAAATTAGTTAGAATCATATTATCTATTTCAAATTGCTTTAAGATATTTCTCCACTTAATATTACAATGTAAGAATTTTGCTATGTTATTGAACAATTTTAAAAAATATCCCTGTTAAAAACTACACATTATTCAAAGAGATGCCCTATATTTTACTTATCCATTTCTTTAATGTTGGACATTCTATGTAATTTCTAATTTCCCAAAGCTCTTAATAATTGTATCAAACATATTTGTATGTAACGATTTTTAGCTTTTAAAAATATTTTCTTTTGAGGATTACTCATGGACAGATTATTGTGGCGTCAAAGTAAAAAGACAAACTAATTTATCTCTCTCCATAGTTATTTTTAAATCATTTTTATTAACTGTGTCTTATTCTAACGTTCTGTCACTATACTCTTCTGATCTGTTGAGGAGTCCACCTCAGAATAAGGGAATGCAGTGAAGCTGTGCACTTTGTGTTCATGTCTGTGTAAGATCTTCATTTTGGGTAATTAAAAAAATGAAGCTCTTTATTCATTATCTTTGAAAGGAAAAGAAATATTTTTTGCAGAGTACATTTTGTTATATCAATATTTTCTCTTTTATTTCCATTGGGAAATTTATGTCCCCAAATTTCCTCATTCTATTAGCAATGCAATATCCTGTAACCAGAAATGTTGGATGATCGATGTTATGGGAGGATGGGAGGAGAAGACATGAGATTGCATAGGCAGAAACATACAGGAGTGGGAGGATCTCATGGATGGAAGAGCTGCTGCCATTTGGTAATAAAATGTCTGGGGGGATTATGAAGGGCATTTAAAAGGGATACTTTTTATGGCTTTATATGGATGAACATACGTTAATATACATAGTAAGTGTCCAAAAAATATTTGTTTACTGAGTGAACATGTCATAGGTACTTACCATAAGTAATACACTTTATACACTTGTGTGTATGTGTATAGTAATTTATGTGTCTATCGTATCTAGTACACTATTTCTTTCTCTTTTCCACTCAAAATTTCTGCTTTTAAAATTTGAAAATAAGACTTTCCTTTGCTTGATAGATCCTCATGTATTGAACAACCATCCAAAAGTTTTTTTCTGTTAATCTCAGTCTACCGAAGCTATAAATGTACTGATGTGACTATGCTAAATTATATGTGGAGCAGAATTTTGAAGAATAAACACAATAATTATCTTGAAAGTAAAATGACCCAGTAACATACCCTTTCCTAGAAGCATTAACATTTTCATACTTACCCTAAAAAGTGTGTCAGAAACTATTAAACTGAAATGCAGCTTTCTTTCAAAAGTTTATTTACATTTCTCCTAAAGTAGAGAGTAATGATAAACAGAGTGGGAGGATGAGAGCACATGAATACCTGGGTTTGTGGGCTGGAGAAACATGCGTAGTTTTACACACAAAGAAGTGGCGATTCACTAAGTATTTATTCACCACCCAGTAGGAGCCAAATACTGCAGATATTCTGCCAGGCACTATGGTAGGCACAGAGAGGAAACACACATGAATAGCATAGGTTTTATGGTAGGTATCAGGCAGGGTGTGTCAGCAACGACATATATTTTACCTAATCTGTCTTCTTATGACAGATATTTATCGACCCTGTCTTTCTTTCCACACTTAGAGCTGTGGGTCCAAATGTGAACTCTCCTAGAAGAGGGAGGAACTCTTAACTTAGAAAATACATCTGAGAGTTGCAATTTGTAAGCTCGTAGACACAGAGGAGGGCTGAGAAGGATGGGACACTGAAATGACTAAGTAAAGTCACGGAGTTGGAACCCGAAGAGTCCAGATATCATGTATATAGCCCAGTATTTTCTCAGTAAATTACAAATCAAATGCTGCCCTATAGATGATTTATAGGTGACAGATATTAGATATTTGAAGAGATGGAAAATATCATGGAGGAAATAAGAAAGAATTGAAACTATTACTGGGGCAAGGTGTGCCAAGGACCTGCTCCATAGTTACAGTGACTGCTCTGTTTTCGTATTATCAAACTCAGAGTACAATCTCTGCATGATTAATAGGTATCTTTCTTTATCCCTTTATAGGTAATTTAGGCCTCAGCCAGGCATTAATTCCTAAATGGATCACCTCACTCCCAACAACGTGACTGAATTTATTCTCTTGGGACTCACACAGAATCCACACTTGCAGAAAATACTCTTCATTGCCTTTTTGTTCATTTTCTTATTTACTGCGCTGGCCAATATGCTCATTGTCGTTACCATCTCCCTCAGCCCCACACTTTCAGCTCCCATGTACTTCTTTCTTACTTACTTGTCCTTCATAGATGCCTCCTTTACCTCTGTCACCACCCCAAAAATGATCATTGACATGCTGTACCAGAGGAGAACTATCTCCTTGGGTGGCTGCCTGACTCAGATCTTTGTGGAACACTTCCTGGGAGGATCAGAGGTCATCCTCCTCACTGTCATGGCCTATGATCGCTATGTGGCCATCTGCAAGCCCCTGCACTACATGACCATCATGAGACAGGGCCTCTGCTGTCTCCTGGTGTTTGTGACCTGGATTGGGGGAATACTGCATGCCACTGTGCAGGTTATTTTCATGGTCAACCTGTCCTTTTGTGGCCCCAATGTCATCGACCACTTCATGTGTGATTTCTTCCCACTGTTGAAGCTTGCCTGTAGGGACTCCTACAGGCTCATAATTGTGGTAACAGCCAACAGTGGGGCTATGTGCTTGCTCATTTTTTCCATGCTGCTCATCTCCTATATAGTCATCCTGAGCTCCCTGAAATCCCAAGGTTCCAAAGGACGACGCAGAGCCCTCTCTACATGTGGCTCCCACTTTACTGTAGTTGCACTCTATTTTGTGCCTTGCATATTCACCTATGTGCGTCCTTTGGCCACCTACCCTATGGACAAGTTGGTGGCTGTGTTCTTTGCAATCTTCACTCCCATGTTAAATCCTATCATTTACACAGTGAGAAATACAGAGGTGAAAAATGCCCTGAGAAGTTTGTTGAAGATGAGAGTAACTTAGGCTGTTCATAACACAAAGAAAGTGGTGATATATATATATATATATAGGGACGATTATATGTGTTGTAAACTGTTAAAGAAAGTTAACAAATTCTGCAGATCACTGACAGAAAAAAAAACCCTACATGCTAACATTTATTGAATACTTAACAGTGGTTAAGCTCTTTCATACATTCTTTTGATAGCTTTTAATGTACTTTACCAAGGCTTCAAAGGTCATGTGCATAGATTCAGGATATGCGATGGAAAGAACAACTATTGATCCCTAGTTTGACGATTCTAGAGTGTATTTTTCTCGAATCCCACTGCTACTTTACTAAATTTTTCATACATATGTTACTTGGATGAAATCAGCTTTTTCATAGAACCATGATCTCAGAACTTCTTTTGCTTTTGCTTTGTCTGTTGTAAAGGAAAAAAGAGGATGGAAATTCTTAGCTGGATGTAGAAGGGACAGATGGGGAGTGAAAAAATTCACTACAGATTTTTTACTTTTGGCACTATGAATTTACAAAAAGCAAAAAATACAGATACAAAAGGAAGAATGAATAATTTAAAACCAAACTTTATGGGGTTTTTTGGCACAAGAAATAAGCCAGAAATATTGAAATTACTCTTAATTTTGTCTTATTTTCATAAATATCCTTATGGCTCACAGTTTTTCTTGAATATAAAGGAAGTTTTTTCTTTTTCCTTACCAAGACTTAAGGAACCATTTGAAACAATAAAGATAAACATTCTTCTATTTAAACTCAACATAAAGGCATATACTTAAGTTCCAAAGGTATTGCTCTGTAGATGTGATATGTATATTTACACTAAAGGAACACTGTATTATCTATCAGGCATATTCACTTAAGTTAGTTGATTTTTCATGTATTAAATTGGTAGTTCCAATATTACTGTCACCATTTTACAGAGAAGTTGATGCCAAGAAAAGTTTACTAATTTACTTGCCTCAGGTCACATATCTAATGTTTCAGCTACAAAATTTGAATCCAGGTCTTTCAGATCTCAGTCCTACTTTCTTTGAAATAAAACTCAGTTGTCCATGTTTACGTCTATAGATAAGAAACTTTTCTTCAGTCTTAATGATTCACGTTGTCCTTCAATAAAGATTGTGTCAAATTTGTTGTAGCCTTGTCTCACATGTAGCCATATATTTAAGCAATTATACTCCTCTATGGACAAGGAAAATCAGATCTTTCTATATTAGTACATAACACTATAAATCAAAGCTTCTCCAACTATACCACATCAACTTGTGTTACTTCTCACAAAATTCCCTTTCTCAAACTGTGGTCCTCTAGAGCTATTTTTTATTTTGACCATACAGTAATGCCAGAGCATGGTACACTGTTCTTTTGGGTGACTAGGTGTTCTAGCGTATGCATGGCTCTACAAAATTCGTAAGAAATAGGACCTTTTCCCACAGATTCTACGCTTGAAAGACCATATAAACAGAACTTAGTACATTAAAAAGGATCAAGTTTACAATTGCTGGTGAGAATCAAACATTTCAGCAGAATCTGGATTAAATGATGTGGTTCATTTTGACTGTCACATAGGAGATGAGAGAAAGCCAGTGGTAAGGAGAGGAAAAAGTATTGAGCAAATATTGTTTCTACTCTAAGACAAAAGAGGGAAAATAAGGCCAACGATTGTGTCTTATAGGTAACACCAAGTGCTCAGGGGAGGGGTGATAAGATTAATGAAACACAAATTATAAATTGTCAACAGCAATCTTGGAAGCTGTGAGAACTGAAGGAGGAAATGCAAGTCAGTATGACATTCTCAGTAGATGGAAACCTCTGGTTTGTGAATAATTTTAAGTCATGTTAAGATGTCCCTTTTTATTCATCATCAAGAATCTCTCATGAGGTCCAACTGCCATCTGATTTTTTCTGATACTTAAAACAACATATAAGGAAGTAAGTATATCTTCCACAAACAATTAATAAGGTAAATAATATTTGGATCTGTTGTATAAGGATGCTTTGGTTTATATGGACTTTTAATTCAGTGAAAATAGGCATTAAGTGAGGAGAGATCAATAATCCGTGTTTAATGCCAACCATAAGGCACAAGTTTTGATAGGTTCTTTACATACTTTAACTCTTTTAGTGTAGCAACAAGTTTTATTAGTCTTTATTCCATTTTATACAAGCAGAAAATGAGGCTCAGTGAAGTTAAGCAACAATATCAAGTCTTTTAGACTCTGTCATCTCTACTCTTCCCACTTCACAATACTGCTTGCCAGCATGATGTCAAAATTTCAACACACAGAACTGATCATTGGTTGCATTGTCAAGATTGCCCTTGAGGCATTCATCCCTTATTTTGGGGCATCACTTTCTTCCCTTGGCTGTCCCTTGACCTCCTTCTCCTAGGTCACGTGCATTCTCTTGATTCCTCATGTGTTAGAGAAAAGCCATCTGATGATCTTGTAGGGGAGTAAGACATTTCCTCTACCCAAAATGGGTTCATCTGGCTGGAGAATGAAGTTAATTCACATGAGACAGAATAGCAGGAGAAAACTAAACAAAGCTTTATAACATGTATACATGGGAGAAGTCAGGCAAGCTGAGCAACTCACCAAAATGGCTGAAGTCCCCATGTAAATATCATCTCGGCTAAAGACAAAGGAGGATGTTGGGGGTGGAGAGGGGGTCAATCATGGGAGATTACCACACAAGTACAGTAAACAAATGCAGATTTAAGTCTTTGCCTTTGGCATTGATTAAGAGCTTCTAGAGAGAAGGTCATCCCCTTTCTTCTCCCTGGTACTAGAGGGAGGCACCTTTACAGATAGAGATTTCCTTTACAATGTAAATGTCTCCTAACAAAGGGCCAGCAAGTTCCACCCCTCAGAGCCTCCTTCCCTGTCCCAGTTTATCAAAAGCAATCAGCCCAATAATCCTCATACCAAAGAGACATATCTTGGCGTGGCCAAGACCAGTTCCCCACAATCTCGTTTCTATAGGTGTATGTCCCTACATGGGCCTCGTGGAAAGTGAGATGTAATGGGCTCAAGAAATAAAAGTCAAAGGAGAAATTTCAAAGAAAGTGACACAGGTGAGAGACATGTTTGGAGGAAGAATAAGGAACTCGATCATTGAGGAGACTGATACTCTGGGCATGAGGGTAGCACTTTGAAGAGCTAAATGTTGTTTCTATAGGACTTTTCCCATTATTATCTCATAGTGCTAATATTTATTACTTGAAAACTGGATCCATTGTCATTTAAGTTCAGCAAATTTTGACTTAGTTCATTTATCAAAATATATTGTTCAGTGCCAACAGTGTGCTGGAGAGTTCTGGGGGCTGTTGAATACCACAGACAAGAACTGTGTTTGTATGTGATGCAGGGTCGGTGAGCCGAGGAGTCGAAAGAAAGATTTCTTGGACTCTCAAGATCTGGCAGTAGTGCTATTTTATTTAGAGAATAGTGTGGAATAGCATGGGGACAGGACCCATGGGCAGTCAGAGCTGCTTCGTGGGGACAGGGCCCACAGGCAGGAGGAGGTGCTGCTGCAGCAGCTTCTGCTGCAAACATGGGTGGAGAGTAAGGCTAAATTTAAGGCATAGTGAGCCATCTCTTTACAAAACAAAGGAAAGAACATGTAAAAAAATTAAAATGGTATCAGTGCAGGTGGGGTCTGGCCATTGGGTGGTCCCACAACTTTTAGATAAGAATCAAATCAGATTAAGTAAAGGCCAGAAGCCACCACCCTAAATCAGTTACATGAGGTTGCCAGACAGTAACCAACTTAAGTTCTTGCCTTCCCCATTAAGAGTTTCTAGAGATAAGGCCATCCCCCTTCTTCCTGGCACAGAGAGGAAGGCATCTTTACAGATGGAGGTTTCCCTTACAAATGTAAATGTTTCTCAGCAAAGGGCAATCAAACTCCAGTCCTCGGAGCCTGCTTCTCATCTGCTGTTTTAAAATTAACCAGCCTAAAATCCTCATCAATATGGATCTTAAATTCAGGGCGGAATAGAGGGATAATAAACAAGTTAACACATAAATAAAAATGTAATTGTGTTAGTAATAAGTTTGCTGAAAAACATTGTATTGAGAGGGTGACTCAGAGGAGAAAAATTAGATATAGATTTGTGTAGTTGGAAGCACAGCTAGAATTTTAGTTAAGATCAAGATTAAAAAAACACATTATTTCTCCCCTTTCTTTTGTAAGTAAGTTTCTTTAACACATGCATTTGCAACGGGGATGTTATCTCCCCAAAGGTAGGTAAAAATGATTTCTATGGAGACGAAAATATCTTACTGCTTTTACATATAAAGCATAGATATACATAAAGTACATAAATAGTATATCTGTGATGCTAAGATTGTAGGGGGGTTGTTAGGGAAAGAGTATCTAAAAAGGTGCCTTAGGCGGGCAATACTGAAAAAAAAGGTGGAGGAGCACTGCCTAACCCACAGTTAGGTAAGGACATGGAGTAATGTTAGAATGTTAGTAAAGATAATCCAAGTGCAGAGATTGGTGCATCACCTGTGAGGATGATATTTAGTAAAGCTGAGAGACTCTTCTTTCTCACGAAACTTCCCAGGGTATGTGGGCAAATGTTAATGACCAGGTGTAATCTGTGAAGTATATTGTAAATGTAGCATATTGATATTTTTTTACTATTGAAAGTGGAAAAAGAATAAATACTGTAACCCCAAATATTTCTAAATTGAAAACATGTCATTTGGGAATACAAGTTGTTATGGGGTGAGACAGAATTTAGTTCTTATTTTTTCTGGCTGAGGTACCTTTTTTAATCCTTAATACTTGCAACTGTACTTCAACTAGATATGACATAATTTTAATAATACTCTTAAAAGATGAAAGAGCACCAAATTAGGTGATAGAAAAATTCAGTCTTGATACGTGCTATGTGGTCAAGAATAAATCCTATTGACTTTTCTTCATTTACATTAATGGGCAGATGGATCATTGTATGGCCATTCTGTTATTGAAGAAGAGATCTTAGTTGTGGAGCAAATAATTGAATGGTTAATACAGCGATCTGATTTTGTGTTTGTGGAGCATGAGCTTGACCTGGCTCCAGTGAAGTTCCGCCCCTGGGAAAAGCAGATCATTGCAGAGGTGGTTGGGAATTCACTGGTATGGTGATTAGCTCTTCAGTCAGTAGAAACATAGCCTCAAAGGAATACAATTAGAGTGATGCAAGTGTGCACACTTTGAAATTCTATGCCCTTTGAAAGTGCACTCTGCCCTCTCTAGGCCCAGGGCTACTACCCAAAGGAAAACGTCTTATTAATGACGTTTCTTCTAAGATGTGGATTGGATACTGTTTACAAATTAAGCTCAAAATGTAGCCAAATGGCAGACATACTTCCACAAATTATTTTGTAAACAGTTTACCTGGCTGTGTTTTGAGGCAGCATTTTTCTATTTAGATGAAATTCAAATTCCTCTGCCAACCACAAGGGTTGTTTTCTATTTAAGTCGTTGGACACTTAGAGCATATATTTCAAATCTTTCTTTAAAATTATTAGAAACTCTGATTCTATCAAAATAACTTCCCTTTTTTATTGTGGTAATGTTGGTTCATAGCATGTTAATTTCAGGTGTAAATCATTATATTTAGATTTCTGTGTAGATTGCATCATGTTCACTACCCAAATACTTATAATCCATCACCACACACATGTGCCTAATTGCCCCTTTCACCCTCTCCCCTCCCCCCTTTCCCTCTAGTAACCACCAATCCAATCTCCGTTTCTATATATTCATTTGTTGCTGTTTTTCTCTTTTACGTATGAGTGAGATCATATGGTATTTGACATTCTCCCTCTGACTTATTTCACTTTGCATAATACTCTGAAGTTCCATCCATATTGTCACAAATGATTCGATTTCATAATTTCTTATGACTGAGGAGTATTCTATTGTGGATATATACCACATCTTCTTTATTGATTCGTCCCTTGGTGGGCACCTAGTTTGCTTCCAAGTCTTGGCTATTGTGACTAATGCTGCAATGAACATAGGGGTGAATGTATCTTTACAGATTTGTGTTGTCATGTTCTTTGGATGAATACCCAGCAGTGGAATAGCTAGATCATATGGTAGTTCTATTAATTTTTGGAGGAATCTCTGTATTGTTTTCCATAGTTGCTGCACCAGTTTGCACTCCTAGCAACAGTATATGAGAGTTCCCTTCTCTCCACATCTTCTCCAACACTTGTTCTTTCCTGTTGTGTTAATTACAGCCATTCTGAGGGGAGTGAGGTGATATCTCATTGCAATTTTGATTTGCATTTCCCTCATAGCTAATGATGTTGAACATCTTTTCATGCGAATGTTGGTCACCTGTATATCTTCTTTGGAGAAATCTCTGTTCAGATCTTTTGCCCACGTTTTAATGGGATTATTAGTATTTTTGTTGTTGAGATGTATAAGGTCTCTGTATATTTTGGATATTATCCCCTTATCATGTATATGGCTTGCAAATATCTTCTCCCAGTTGTTAGGCTGTCTTTTCATTTTGTTGATGGTTTCCTTTGCTGTGCAGAAGCTTTTTAGTTTGATGTAGTCCCATTTGATTATGTTTTCTATTGTTTCCCTTTCACAGTCAGACATGGTACTTGAAAATCTGCCGCTAAGACTAATGTCAAAGAACATACTGCCTATGTTTTCTTCTAGGAATTTCATGGTTTCAGGTCTAACATTCAAGTCTTTATTCCATTTTGAGTTAATTTTTGTGCATGGTGTAAGATAATGGTCTACTTTCATTCTTTTTCATCTGGCTGTCTGGTTTTCCCAACACCATTTACTGAAGATTTTCCTTTCTCCATTGTGTGCTCTTGGATCCCTTGTAGAAAATTAGCTGTCCATAGATGTACGAGTTTATTTGTGAGCTCTCAATTCTGTTCCATTGATCTATGTGTCTGTTTTTCTGCCAGAACTAGGCTGGTTTTATTACTATGGTTTTATAGTATATGTTGAAATCAGGGAGAGTGATATCTCCAAATTTGTTCTTTTTTTCTCAAGATTCCTTTGACTATTTGGAGTCTTTTGTTGTTCCATACAAATTTTAGGATTCTTTGTTCTATTTCTGAGAAAAATATTGTTGGAACTTTGAAAGGAATTTATTGAATCTGTAGGGTGCTTTAGGAAGTATGGGCATTTTAACCATGTTAATACTTTCAATCCAGGAGCATGGAGTATCTTTCCATTTCTTGATGTCTTCCCTAATTTGTTTAAAAAATGTTTTATAGTTTTCAGTGTACAGATCTTTCACCTTTTTGGTTAAGCTTATTCCTAGATATTTTATTATTTTTGTTCCAACTGTAAATGTGATTGTATTCTTAATTTCTCTTTCTGCTACTTCATTGTTAGTGAACACAACTCATTTTTATATGTTGATTTTGTATCCTGCGGCTTGACTATATTCATTTATTATTTCCAAAACGTTTTTAGAAGATTCTGTAGGGTTTTCTATCTATAAAATCATGTCATCTGCAAATAGTGATCGTTTCACTTCTTCCTTTTCAGTTTGGATTCCTTTTATTTCTTTTTCTTGCCTGGTTGCTGTGGCTAAGACTTCCAATACTATGTTAAATAAGAGTGGTGAAGTGGATATCCTTGTCTGGTTCCTGTTCTTAGAGGGATGGCTTTCTGTGAGACTAAGGACACCAAGATGACCCTGAAAATCAGAGTTGAGTATTTTTTCCCTTTTTATTGTAGAGGTTGTGGTAAAGCAGGGTGAACTTCAGTGTGCTGACTATCCTTTTTAGGATGCTGTCCAATGTAGATTTTCTTAATGAGCTTGTTGCAGCAGAGAGGATGATTTCAGATAATCAGAAGTTTTACTTATAGTGGCATTTCTATTGAGTCCACATATATCAGAGGCTGTTAACCTTTCATGTAGCAGATCCTGATTATTCAGCATCCTCTATGACAAATTTACTTTTTCCTCTCACTGAAACTATAATAAGCACCAGTGTTAGTTCAGCAAAACAAGAGCCGTATAAAAGAGTAAATTATAAACTTGAGTCTTCAATAATAAGAACCATTAGATTTAACAGATCATCTTGGAATTTATTTAAATCCTCTCAAAATTATAAAAGTATAACTAGACTTTTTAATGTTGATATAAGAAACAAATCCAGATATAGCTGTAAAAAGAGATACAGACACTGGTATAAATGTAGATGCAGATGCAGAGGTGTTTTCTGTTTCCTTATATCAAATATCTCCTCCTGGAGGAGAGGGGGCAGTGTATCTGTCTAGTCATGTTTATTTTTTTATGACAATTGATGGTTTATACTGCTTTGAGAATAGCATCTATGTCTATATTTACTAAAGTAATTGAGGAAACAATGTGGTAAGTTACATGAGTTTATTGAATTCCAGTAAACGATTGTGTTTATATTTCATTTCATTTCATTCATTATGTAGTCTTCATAAACGTATTACCAAATAAGGAGTTTTTAAATTAACTTTAATTACAGAACTGATACTGAAACATAAACTCTTTAATAAAAATACTGTATACCTCTAAAAGCCCCTTTGGCCATCACCCCCTTTATTTCTCAGAAGTAAATCTTTCCTTCCACACATTCTCCAATTAATTTATGAGCACAAATGTTCTCATAGAAACTACACAGTAGTCTGTGGTTGTGATTTATTTTAACATACAAGTTATCATACTGATTACCTTTGTGTACTTTATTATATTTTCCACTCAAAAATATATCTTAGTGATTTGTATCATAGTAAATATGCCACAAGGATCCAAAATTTAAATTTCTACCTTGTTTTCCATAATAAGAACGTACCACATCTTATTTCCATTCTACTGTCAGATAGATCATTTCCATTTTCCAAATTTGAAAATCTGCTATGAATATATTTTTCTATGTTTTCTGGAGTATTTTCACTGGGCCACTCACCAAAGTGTTATATAAACAGCCTTTTTAACTTTATTTTTATGAAGTTGATGAGTAGGAGTAGTATCTCATTGTTGTTCAAGCTTTATTTCCCTGATTCTAATGAGGTTGGGCGTTTTTATATATGATATTGGCTAGTAGTAATTTCCTTTCTGTGTATTGACTAGTCAAATGTTTTCTTTTTTAGAAAATTGTGTTGCTTATCTTTAAATTATTGCTTTGTAGGATTTATATTTACACTCATTTTGTCACTTTTTTAAATATTTTGTTCAAGGTGGGCACAAAGGGTGAAGTGGTGCACCTATAATATGACTGACAAATAATAACGTACAGCTGAAATTTCACAATGTTGTAAACTATCATAATCTCAATAAAAAGTAAAAAAACACTTTGTTCATATAGAATTTTTTCATACAGAAAGTATAAATATATATTTTATGAATTTGCTTTCTGTAATTTGCTTAAAACAAATCCCTATTCTATGAAATAAATCCATTATAATTATTTCTCAAATATTTTTCCTAGTTTTATTTGACAAATTTATATCTTTCAATCATCTGGAATATAATTTTTATGCCTTGTGAGGTATTTTTTCCTCCAGAGGGAGATTCAAAGTCCTAACATCAGTTACTGAAAAGTTCATTATTTCACATCAATTTTAAATTTCAATTCAAACATAGAATAAATTCCAATATTTTCTGTGTTTATTTATTGGCTGTCCTATTGTCTAGCTATCTGCTTTCATCAATTCTTTAATTGTCATAGTTTTCTAATATACTTCCATTCTGAAAGGTATGTCTATGTTCTTCATTCTTTCTTTTAAAAAGTTAGCTTAACTACTGTAGATATTAACTGTTTCTGAATTTTGGAATCAGATTTTCAAGTTTCATGGAAGTTTTTGTCAGAATGTTTGTTTTAATTATTGAATGCATTGATTAATTTGGGAAGAATTGACATCTTTTCTATATTGATCCCCCCAGCCATTAACATGGTATATCTTTTTACTTGTT
This sequence comes from Equus quagga, assembly GCF_021613505.1. NCBI lineage: Eukaryota > Metazoa > Chordata > Mammalia > Perissodactyla > Equidae > Equus > Equus quagga. The sequence goes on from NW_025795483.1 coordinate 330,375, forward strand.
TCAATATTTTTATATTTTTTAACACCATTCTATATTCAAGGAGGGAATTTTATCTGTAAGGACAAATAACCACAGTTAAAAGAATCTTTAACATTTTATTTTAAACAAATCACACTGCAGCTCAGAACCATTGCAATTGGAGTTTTGCTTGTGTGACAGTGATATTGCCAGAGATTTTGCAAAAAATCAGACCACAGGGTGTTAACTTGGGATTCATGGATTCAAGTTCAATCGAAAGTCCACGAACCTCTTAAAATCCTATTAAAAATATCTTTATATGTCAAATGTGCATTTTCCTAACACAATGTCACAGGAACTCAGAGGGAATAATGGACAGTGTTCAATTGCTGTTATAGCTCTTCACAATTAGGCTGACATATTTTATCAATGTGTTGGGTTAATCTTTTTATAAAAATGAACCTCGAGTTTAGCTGTTTGTGACACATTTTAGATGAGTTTGGAGAAAGGAAGTAAGAGATGTAATATAATATTTTACACCAAAGAAATATTTTCTTTTTAACTAAAATATTATAAGGATTGGTCCCAGGAGCCTGTAATGAGCCTGGCAAAGAAAGTTAGTGGCTCAATTCAAAGAGATACAAGATAGTGGAACAGATCTAGTGAAGAAGAGTGTCTGGATGCAGTTTGCCCCTCAAGTGTGCTGCCATAAAAGAAAGTGTCAGAAAATGTGACCAAAGGATAAAAATGATGAGAACTCCTTGCTTAGACTGGGAAGTGAACTGTACTCTACCCGTAGGTAGAGATTGTATGTATTTTGTACACTGCTATACTGTTAGTACCAATTATAGGGGTTGTATCATAATAAACCATCAACATATTTTCATTGAATAAATAAATGACTTTTAAAATAAATCAATAATTTTAAAAAGCTCAGTGTTTTCGAGTATATTAACTTCCCTCTCTATATGATCAAACTCACAGAAGCAATAGGACAGAAAAACATCACAGAATTTATCCTCCTGGGACTTTTTAGCTATGAGGATGTGAAGGTTGCCTGCTTTGTCCTGTTCTCGCTTTGCTATATTGCAGTTCTCTCAGGAAACCTGCTCATTCTTCTTACCATCAGGAGCAGCCACCTCAGTGAGTAGCCTACATGCTTTCATGGATGTCTGCTTCAGCTCCACAGTGGCCCCCAAACTGATCACAGACTTACTGGCCCAGTAAAAGACAATCTCCTACAATGGCTACATACCCCAGATGTTTTATGCTCACTTCTTTGGTGCCACTGAGACCTTCATCTTGGTGGCCATGGCCTATGACCACTTTGCAGCCATCTGCAGGCCCCTTCACTACATAGTCATCATGAGCAGACAAGTGTGCTATGTCCTTGTGATGGCCTCTATTATGGGAGCATTTATCCATTCAATCCTGCATGTATTGATTATTATTGAACTTCCCTTCTGTGGTCCCAATCAGATAGACCACTATTTCTGTGATGTACTCCCCTTGCTGAAGCTGGCCTGCATGGACACCAGCTTATTGGTCATTGTGACCATTACCACCACAGGAGTGATGTCCATTTTGACCTTTGTTGCCTTGGTAATTTCTTACATCATCGTCCTGTCAACCCTGAGGACTCATTTATCCGAGGGCCACTGCAAAGCCCTCTCCACTTGCAGCTCACACATCACTGCTGTGTTCACGTTCTTCTTGCCCCTCCTCTTCACCTATGTCCCCACTGTTGATTCTCTCAGTGATGATAAGCTTTTTGCCCTATTTTACACCGTGATTGCACCCATATTCAACCCTCTCATCTACACACTGAGAAACACAGACATGAAGAACACCATGAGGAAAGTGTGCTGAGATACATTGTTTCAAGGGAAATGAAGACACTGGTGTTCAAACCTTTGGCAGATCCTGTTCTATCTACAGAATCATTAATGCCAACAGATGCACAGATACAGAGATGTGGTGGGCTGTCATGAAAATTTGCAAGCCCTGAAGAGATAAGGACCGTCAGCCATTCTCTTTCTGTTACTTTTCTGAGACTGTATAGAAGAGAGGTGGACCAGATGATCTCCAGATCTCTTCCAGCTCTGACAATCTGGAATTTACGTCTGACATTTTGAACCCTTCTGCTTTTTATGATCCATGACGTAGTGGGCATTATAGCACTTTTATCAGGGCAAATTGTGGGTAAATTGTAAAGACTGCATGGTTCGGCAGTTGTGCCCTGCTTTAGGAAACAGATATCTTGACTGAGATACCTCTCACAGATAGAGGTCCTAAGCGTTTCCATTTTTTCTTTTTTGAGGAAGATTAGCCCTGAGTTAACATCTGCCACCAATCCTCCTCCTTTCTGCTGAGGAAGACTGGCCCTGGGCCAACATCCATGCCCATCTTTCTCCACTCTATCTGTGGGATGCTTACCACAGCATGGCTTGACAAGTGGTGCAGAGGTCAGCACCTGGGATCCGAACCAGTGAACCTGGGCTGCCAATGCGGAGCATGCAAATTTAACCACTGTGCCACCCAGCCAGCCGCAAGTGTTTCCATATTTTTGAAGCCTCCATTGCAATAAAAAAAAAGCAATGATAAAAGTATGTGTATTGTATATTTTAAATCTTTAAATTAACATTACAATAATGCTTCTAAAATAATGCAATGCAATGTATTTATACTATTCACACTATACTAATGAAACATATTGTCATTGATTCTTAGTACCCCATCAGTGGTGCATTATGGTACAGTCTGCGCTCCGTATTTGTAGGTTCCCCATCTGTGAACTCAACCAACCATGGATCCAAAGGCCTAAGATGCTTGCATCTGTACTGAACATGCACAGAATTGGTATCTTGTCCTTATTTTCTAAATAATATAGTACAACAACTATTTACCTACATTTAGATAGTATTAGGTATTATAAGTAATCTACAGGTGATTTAAAGTAAACAGGAGGATGTGCATAGGTTATCTGCAAATAACTACGCCATTTATGGATTTTGGCATGGGGGAGTTCTGGAACCAATCCACCATGGATACTGAGAGATGACTGTAAAAGTTTCACATTGGATGATAAACATCTTTTTTCGATCTTATGAAGTGTAATTCCATGACTGTATTTGTCTTCATTAGCATACAACTTAACGCTCTATGTAAATGTGCAACATAGAAAATCTACAATCCTGTGAAAGGCCTTGAGCTTAAGAAGGCAGGTAGCTGAATAAATGGAGGCTCCTGGGGTGCATTTTGTTAACTCTCACTGCTCCTTAAGCTAACTAGCATCTTTTGATGTTTTGTTCTATCATTCAAATTATGCAAATCTGTCTCATTTCCACTCAGGCAGGCCCTCATACTAGGGAAAAATAAAGAAGATTAGATTAAGAAATAGGTAAAACCAACTGAAAACTGAGGCATAAGCCAAGATCATTGTTACATTGAAGTGTTTCCTTAATTTATACAAGATTCCTCAAGCTTTGTGAAGTGGAAGGGACTTCTGATGTCATCTAAGGTCATCCACTAGCACAACATACACCCGAGGAACTGAGGCCTACAGGTTGGGTTCAATATGTATTCAAATAAGAGACACATTTCTATTATTTTCTGGTGCCACATCACCTTCACCATAGTCCCTATTAAGAAATTGTATTGTATATACTTTAGGCATTATTGTACCTTATTCAATAGGAATCCAAGTTTTAATATGAGGAGTACAATTAAAAGTAAATTTAATGTGAGGAGTACATAAAAAATTAGGCATAGGTTGATGAAGATTTTAGCAAGAGTTTTTCTCTTTCAAAAAGCCCCTGACATGTGTACTGCCTGAAAAACTAGAGAACGCAGAACACAAGGCGTGGAAGAAAAGTTATAAAAGTTATAAAAGTATACTGAAAAGGAGGTAAGAAAGACAACAGAAGATCAAGTCAGGGTTTAGATTTAATGTTGATCTCCTGGTGGTGATTACCTCATCATGGGATTATCCAATTCAGCAAGGTGAGGGAGAACAGAAATGTCTATAGATGCGTGGACAGGCATCTAATTCTGATATTTATTTTTAATAAGCCTGTTACTGATGCATATGTAGGTCACATTCTCCAGAAATGAATTAAATTTGCTTATTGTAACAAATTCGCTATGTGATTTCTCCCAAAAGAAGACACGCCTTTCAGAAGTCAGTTTGAATATGGCTCATATTTATCTTTTTTAAACTCTTTTCTTATAATTTATTAACAAAAGAGGTGGGAAAAGGAATCTACCCAAGTGTAATTAGTAATATGTCCTTCTCTTCCTATGTGCTATCCATGGATGAAATAGTGGGAGGGAGGCTGCTTGTATACGTAGGTATTTAGAATTTGTCCTTTATGTATATAACCAAGGTTATCTTTTGTCCCTCATGCCCCGTCTCTCTAACTTGGCCTTTTATACTGCTCCTTTGAAAGTACCTTACACTAAAGATATTGGAGGTTTGATTAATTCAAGAATATACCTCATAATCCCAAATTCTACAGTTTGACCATGCTGTTCTTGGATCGGCCAGCTCTATATTGACATGTAACAAGCCCTTCTAAAACCTGTGTCCTATACACTAAGCATTTAATTATCACTTATGTTTTCTTGGGTAAGCTGGGGTTCAGCTGATCTAGGTTGAGCTTGATGGGGCTTAATTCCAGACTTCAGGGTAGATTTGCATTCCTTACTTGTACATTATCAGTGTGTAAATCAGGGGGTTTAACATGGAGTGACAATGGTGTAAAATACAGCCGCCATCTTATCCTCTGAAAAGGCAGTACCAGGGTGTGTTCACATGAAAGTACAGGGACCGAAAATGTGGATGACCATAGCAATGTGGAAGCCACAGCTAGAGAGAGTTTTGCACCTGCCTTCTGCTGACTGCTTTCTCAGGGACACCAGGATGATGGTATATGAGGTTAGCAAGACAATAAATATCCTCAGTGATGACAGCACTGTTTGCTGTTACAACACCACCAACAGCATATGTGTTTCTGCAGGCAAGTTCCAGCACAGGGCAGACAGCACAAAAGTAATGATCAATCTCATTGGGTCCACAAAAGCATAGTTGGACTACCAGAGCCTCTTGGTTAATGGAGTATAAGAAACTTCCCACCCAGATTCCCAGCAACATTTTATTGCATCTGTCCTGGCCCATTATAGCTATGTAGTACGGGAGTTTACAGATAGCAACATAACCATCATAGCCCATTATAGTAAGGATGATGATCTCAACCAAAGAAATGTTCCCCCAAGAGTTGCAACATGCACCCACACAGGAGATAGTTTTGCTCTTGGCTGGTAGGTCAAAAAGCATCTTAGGAGCTGTGACTGAAGAGTAACAAATGTCCACAAAAGACAAGCAATTGAGAAAGAAATACATAGGGGACTTGAAAAGGTTGCCCATGTAAGTTATCAGCATGATGAGGAGGTTTCCCAGAAGAACGACTGTGTAGAAGAAAGAAAACACCCCAAAGCATAATTCTTCAACATCTAGGTTCTGAGAAAGACCACGGAAAATGAATTGAGTTACATTGTTAATTTTTTTCCAAGGAATTAATCTATGTGGCCAAGTTCCCAACAGAATTAAATTGTGTGAAAGAAAAACATAAGAAAGACCAACAAAATTTACTTCTAACTCAAAACAAATGTATAGTCACAGTAGTTGAAAATGCAAAAATGGATGCTTACTGTTTCTTAGCATGCGTACTTAAAGAAATTGAAGTTCACATATTCTGATCATCTTACTTCCACATGATAGTCCATTCCTTCACTTCAGATGAGGAAACAAAGTCTAGCGAAATAAAGTAAATCCCCTAGTCACACATCTAACCAAGGATCTCACCTCCCTCACCTTTTATTAGGTTTTTTCATCTGTTTGTTTCTAAAAATTTAGTTAGTTCTTATTCTGTCCAAGGCACTCAATGTAATTTTGAAACACTTTCTGTGTTTGGGGATATTGTAACATTTAGATATTCGAAAAGATTCACTTTATTTTTGACACAGAAATGTAAACATATATCTGCATTTTTCCTTCTGAATACTGCCATGAGTATTCAAGTAGTTGAAACCAGGTGACCTCTGCAGGTTCTTCTTAAGAAACGTGGATCTTTTTGTACATGAATTTATGTTCCCCTATTTGATATTGTACGGGAGGAAGACATTTCCTCTACCCACTGTGCGTTCTTCTGGCCAGAGAATGAATTAAATTCACATGAGACAGAATAACAGGTGAAAATTAAACAAAGCTTGATAACATGTATACATGGGAGAGGTTCAGGCAACCTGAGCAACTTGCCAAAGTGGCTGAAGCCCCCACCTTAAATATCATCTTCAGCTAAAGACAAAGGAGGATGTTGGGGGTAGGGGGAGTCACTTACAGGAGGTTACCAGACAAGCACAGTAAACAGAAATAAGTTATTACACAGATTTAAGTCCTTGCCTTCTGCATTGACAAGAGTTTCTAGAGAAAAAGTCATCCCCCTTTCTTCCTGGTATGGACAGGGAGACACCTTTACAGATGGAGATTTCCTTTACAATGTAAATGTCTCTTAACAAAGGGTAAGTAAATTCTGCTTTTCAGTTGCTTTCCTATCTGCAGTTTATTAAAAGTAATCAGCCTAAAATAATCCTTATGCCAAAGAGACACATCTTGAGGTGGCCGATTCCCATCCCCCACAATATCAAGCTCTCAGAGTCAAGAGGTGGTGTGGTGTAGTAGAAAGAGGACCTGATACAAACCTGATTCTGAGACAATGGTGCTGTAACTCTAGATAAATCATTTATCTTCTTGGGGCTTCTGTAATCCAATTTGTGAAATGATATAGTTTCAATTTCATTATCATCTATCATATTTACAGTAATTTCTACCATGAATTAAATCAATTCTCTCAGCCTGGAATAGCCATAAAACTCTGATAAGGAGGCAGAAATAAGAGAAGATAAAGCAATAAAATAAACGTCTGGAGGCAAAGCAAGATCTGTTTGATTTGAATGGAGGGAAGGAGAAGTCTTTGATAATTTCTGGATTCCTCAGAAATTACTTTGCCTTGATATTTTAAAGATTTGTCTGTTAATCAGAAAAAGAAAAAGAAAACCTCTGCCCTTTAATTTCACCATTCCTTCATGTATCCTTTTAATCTTTCATGTTTCATGCTAGTCTATATTAGCTCTTCCATGTAGGATAAATTAAATATTCCTGAAAGAGTTCATCACTGAAAGATACTTTAGTATACTGAAAGACAGGTTTAGGAAGAGGACAATATTTAGTTTAAATGGCTAAGTCTTCAGTGATGGAATTTCGGGTACTCTAACAGGGTCACTGGAATGTATATGTGGAATAGTTTTGATCAAAGGGGCTTACAAGTTATTCCTCAAACCAAGCCACAGATGTAAATTATTCCTTTAGTTTTAGGTTAGGATAGGATTGCACAGAATCTTATATAATTATTAGGAATTTTGCCCACCTGAGGCAACTTCATTGCAAGATCTGTCAAGTTAGTGCTTACAACTCTGACTGATCTCTGTTCTTGGCTATCCCTTTGAAGCAACATTGTGCCTGGCACTTCTAGCTTTTGGGAAACTACAGGGCTGTGTTTTCTCAGGTCTGTATAATAGTGTTGACAGAGCAGTCAGTACAAGTGTACCTTTTCTTATATATTACAAAATAATAATAATAGGAATAGGAATAATTCAAATTCAGACTCAAGCACATCCCTATGCTTCTTTTTACATGTTCATTCCCCTCTGTTTTTTCTTTCTGAATTAAAACTTACTACTCTCACTGAGAGAGTCCTTCAACTTTAGAGAGCTCAAATCCTAGTAGTTTTTGACAACCATGAGTTGTGTTGCTTGCTTTTCATCTAGAAGACTGAGACTTGTTCCACCACTGTCCGTACCCTAAGTCCTAAAGGAATTCTTTCTCCTTGGATCAAGACCCATCTCAAAGAATTCCTCTGTCAACTTTCTGAGCATTTCAAACATGGTAATGCCTCAGTTTGTTTAGAAATTATTGGCATTTTCTTATTCACCATCATGTTACCTTATGTGATAGTCATGTATGGATGCACTTCATTACCTTATCATCATCTTAATAATTGTATTCTCCCCTTATTTCTGAACACAGGGTTGTTCTACCACATGCCCAGCTGGGCAGCCAGTGCAGGACAGGTTGCCCAGAGACCAAAGAAAAATCCCAGAGACAGCAAACAAGACATATTGGTTTATTGGGGAATTAACTTACAGGGAAGGTCCAGTGTGGCTGGTGGGACAGGCAATATGCACCCACTACTGCTCCCTGAGAGAAGCTTGTGTAAGTAGGCAGAGGAACAAAGGCTGCATGCTTGCCATGGAGGACTGTCACTGTATGACCTGCATTCCGAGGACCAGAGCCCCCATTAGAGGGCCTCTATGTTCCCTCAGACTGTGAGGGTCCTTGTTCTAACTATCTCACGAGAAAGCAGCTGGGTTGGCCAAGCCCAGGACTGTTATCATCATGAGTGCTGGCATGTAGTCCAGACAAGGAGCTTCAAGGATACATTGTTTTTAAAGGGGCACACTGGCTAGTGCCCCTACAAATGTCTTGCAATTGTATTACAGTTATTCACAATATAGAAATTTAATTGAATTCTCTTTTTCTGCAAATGTTTTATATTAGTTCTAGAATAAAAACAATCTCACCAGTTTTGTCCAGGGCTTGAGTTTT
>NW_025795483.1:369054-371973 GCF_021613505.1 Equus quagga
GCAAGTGGAGAGAGCTTTTTTTCTCCCTTCTGCACTGTGGTTTCTCAGAGAATGCAAGATGACAATATATGAGATCATCAGAATTACAAAACTGCTTGTGCAGATAGCCCCGCTATTAGACACCACCAGGAGGTTGGTCGCATAAATATCCATGCAGGCAAGTTTCAACAAGGGCTGCATATCACAGCAATAATGGTCAACCAAATTGGATCCACAGAAAGGCAGTCTCAAGGCCAGGATAATCTGAGCTATAGAATGTATAAAAGACCCTATCCATGCAAGAACAATCAGGGTGATGCAGATCTGCCGGCTCATGATGATTGGATAATGCAAGGGCTTACAGATGGCCACATAGCGATCAACAGCCATGAGGACAAGGACAAAGATCTCCATGGCACCAAATAAATGCAGTGCAAAGATCTGAGTCATGCACTCATTGTAAGAAATGATTTTCTTTGCACAGAGAGCATCCACAATTAGTCTAGGGGCTGTAGACGTTGAAAAGCAGGTATCACCCAAGGACAAATAAAATAGGAAGAAGTACATGGGGCTTCCAAGTGTCTGGCTGGATTTGATGGTCACAATAATAAGCAAATTTCCCAGCACAGTTCCCACATAGAAAATGAAGAAGATTACAAATGCCAGTTTCTGCATCTTAGGATCTTGTGTCAATCCTAACAGTATGAACTCAGTTACACTGTTATTTTGCTCCATTGTTTCATTTGATGCAGGGAAAGCACTGGTTAAAAATAATCTGTGAAGAAGAGATGAAAAAGGAATTTTAAAATGAATACTGCATTTGGAGGCTGAATACATATGCTTGATCATGGAAATGCCACTTCTCAATGGGTATTCCTTACCTGTTGTGTACTGCTTTAGCGGAATGAAATTGAATTCATAGCACTTATTCAATCTATTTACCTGATTGCATGTGAAAATAATGATATAAGAAATAGAAAAATAATGAAAAAGTAAACGATTCTTCAGACATAATATATATTAATTTTGTTTATTTGGAATGAGTGAATAACTTCTTCGCTTAATGTTTTCTTTAAGGACATGTCAATATTAGTGTAGTGGGCTGCAGAAGTAGAGGAAACTTTTACATGATTTACTCAATATGTTTTCACATTTCTTGAACAGAGTTCATTTATAAAATACTCTTCTAGTAAATATTGTCTTAGAGAATGAGTGTCTAAACATTTCAGAGTATCTTCCTTGATAAAACCTAAACACATACATACACACAAACACACCACACATATAAAATATAAGGAGGAAGGTTGAAAGAGAGAAATGATAAAATTAAAATTTTAGCAATGAACACAAGCCAGTTGTTTCATTCCATCATCTGACATTTTAATCTGTTGCCCTGTTTGTTTCATTTTACTTTTCTTCTCAAACATTTCTAATTGTTTATGGTTCTAAATTCAGTTTCTATTATTAAACTTCATATGTTCCAAAGTATACTATGTAGTCCAAAGTTAAATTTGTCCCATTATTTATTATTTTTCTACATATTTCAATATATGTTCTTAAGATACAAAGACTCATTGAGACTAAAATGAAGAAAAATGCATGGAGAATATTTTCCATAAATCAGAACACTCTTTCAAATTTCAGGTTTAAGATTAAGCATAAGGGATTGAGAAAATGAGCTCAGGAAGCTCTAAGTCGTACCTGAAACTCTTCAGTAGAATTCTTATGATATGTATCTTGAATGTCTTATACTCTCAGTTCAAGTAAGAGACTATAGAAATAAAAAGGGAATTAATACTTATTCATATATAACTACATGTCGAATAGTGGATAAATTGTTTTACTTGCCTTTATATTTTCCAAACAATAGCATAGTCAATAGCAAATTATAAGCGCCAAACTGGTAAAGTATATTTACAACTCACTGACCAGACAAAGCATAATTTTCAAGGATAAATGGATTTCACTCATCAGTCTTAAAAAATACAGTAACATTGAGCCAGCACTGATTGCCTAGTGGTTAAAGTTTGGTGCACTTTGCTTTGGCAGCCTGGGTTTGGTTCCCAGGCATGGAACCACACCACTCACCTGTCAGTAGCAATGCTGTGGGGGCAGCTCATAGAACTAGAAGAATTTACAACTTTACACTACTATGTACTGCGACTTTAGGGAGGAGGAATGAAAAAGAGAAAGATTGGTAACAGATGTTAGCTTAGGGCAAATCTTCTCCTAAAAAAAAAAATAGTAAAATGAATAATGGGCCAAAGAATCAAATTTAAAAGAGACTCTTCTGCTTATGAAACATAATTAAGCATATGGAAAGATGTTCAATTTCATTAGGAGTTAAATACATTCAAATTAAATTTCCAATTAGATATCATTTTCACTAATTATTTGAATAAATTAATCTTTATGATATAAATTTGTTGACATATAGTGCTGACAAGTTGTGGGAAATAGTCAACCCCACTCATTTTGGTAGGAGTTTAAGTGGACACAGTCTCTTAGGGGGTGATTTTCAATATCTATAATATTATAATTACACATAGAAAACAATCCAGTGATTCTATGTCCTACAGATAATCTTATTGGCAAAGATGAGAAAGAACTTAAAATCCATCTGAAGGGAGCTGAATTAAGCAAGAATGGTACTTTATTGATACTACTCATTGATAAAATCATTAATAAAAAAAGGCTGATATACATGCAATGGTCGCTACAATATACTTTAAAGTGAAAAATAAGAGGACAGAATTGTATGCTAAGATAGTAACTTTTAATTAAAAGCAGGATATACATATTACACAATACTGTTATGTAAATGAACGGTACTTTGAAGATGAATGTCAACGAAAGCATGCATTTGTACCTCTATGTGAAGAAACTGCATTCTTGGCATCACAAATGTGAGCAATATCTAATTTTTAAGGTGTGCTATTT
>NW_025795483.1:371983-374876 GCF_021613505.1 Equus quagga
ACTGGCATACCACTGAGCCATAACAACTGTCTCCTGATGTAGGCGGGAAGAAAATAAACATTTTTGAGGCAACAATAAGACCCAAGAGTGAAATGGTGAGCTAATCGTAGAGGTAGTTCTAGAACTCAGTGCTTTTTAATCACATTATACACTACCACACTGCCATTAACTACAGGTCCCCTGGCTTTCTTGGATATTTTCCAAATATGCTTTTTGTCAAAACTCTTCAACAAACAAATGAAAAATTCTTGGCAGTTTATATCAACTAAGAATATTATATAAATATATTTCCTTATCTATATCTGTTTACATATGTATAGATATACATATGTTAGAATTACACGTATACAAATAACACAGTTACATATATACAAATGACACACTGTAGAATGAATCAACATAAGGATGAGAAATTTTATCCATAAACTACTGAATTTCAGCATCTAAAAAAAAGTAGGTGCTTAATAAATATCTGTTGAATGAATGAAAGAATTAAGAAAATATCCTACAATCCAATAGTGTCCTTCACTATTCTATACTCAGGTGGCATTGAGGAAAAGGGAAACCTGTATCCTACTATATCCACCACCATGTCATCATATCTATGGACTATTTCCTGGAACACCCAAGCAGATATTATTTCTATTTGCTTGTCTCTCACACATTCATTCCAATATACCGTACCTAATAGTGCCATTTCCATCAGGAGGTGCTGTGCACATTTTTTATTTCCATCGTCTCACTTTAGAATGTAAAACACTCCTAAAAATGTCCTAAACTTTCTATCCTTCCACAAATGCATTGTATGTATTAGATCCTCATAGTAGCATTGGTAAGATTCATTCTCCAAGTATTAAATAAAACTAAGTTAATCCCCAGTACAAATCTTACTAGCTTTGATAAGAGCTTATGGAGAGGTTAGGATGTTCAGTTGCCCTCTTTTCTTCCCAAGGAAATTTGGACACTCTTTACTCAAATGAGAATAAAAAAATGATCTTAAATTCTGTCTGATTATCTGGAACCAGGATCTCTTTGCTCTCACGAAGAGGCTTAAGTTCTCACCTACATGCCAGAGGGCAGGCTAAGATGGTCCCAGATTCATCTCACTCTTTCTGAAATCTATGCTCACACAGGAGTTTGACTGGGAAATTCTTCTCTTCTGTCTCCTTGCAGGATATTTAACACCAATGCTGTGAAATACAGGAGTCTGGGGTAAGTTATTCCCTGAAGCGTCCCTTCTCTTCCAATTAAGAAACATGAGCCAGATGTGATAATCCTCAATTTGTCTTATTACATTATGAAAAAAGGTGGCCTATTCTTGCAAGTAAAGATGTTGATACGGGTCATAAATGACATCTTTTGATTAGAATAAAAAATGATGGTCTTCTAGTGCTGAAGCCTTGGTTTCTAATACCATTCTCCAATAAAATGAATCAGAGCTTCTTGTAGAAATTGCTGATTCTAGGTCTGGGGCAGGGAATGTACAGGTGAACCAGAGCATCTTGTAGTACTAGAAAGTAGAGAAGTGCTAACACACACACACACACACACACACACACGCGCGTAGTGATGAAGTGATGGCAAAGGGACACAGGAGCCAAGTGAAAGAGCCCCAGTGGCCAAAGTTGTAAGAAAATTGAGCAACAAAATAAATAAAACTGAATTGAAATATAACTCAAAGTACAAAATAAATATCCATGAGTTATAATGATGCAAATAATTGAATAAACAACTAAATAAATAGGGGAAGAATATACCAAAGAATCCCAAGTGATTTACGTAGATACTCTGACCTCAAACGCTTTGTCTGTTAAGTGTGGGCTGTATATAGTGGCTTCCTTCCAAAAACCACAGTAGAGGAGGAGGGAAAAGAGTAAATTTACAGAGAAGAAATGTGACAAATACTACCTTAGCGAGGTGATCAAGATTATCATCAACAGTAATAAGTCACATTGAGAATATGTACCCGTTGATATGATGTGATGAATATGACACTTTACCTCTGTGATCTTTCTCCCAGTAGTCTATAACCCCAGTCTAATCTTGAGTAAAATATTGGAAAACTCCAGTTGAGGGACTTTATACGGAATGTCTGACTCTTACTCTTCAATTGTCAAGTTCACCAAAAACAAGAAAAGTCAGAGAAACTGTCACTGTCTGCAGGAACTGAAGAAAACTTGACAACTGACTGTAATGTGGTATCCTAGGTCAGATTCTGGAGAAGAAAAAGGCTTTAATAGAGACTAATCAATCTGATTAAAGCATGGATTTTAGTTAAAAATGATGTAATAATGGCAATTAATTTGTTGTGATAAATGTACCATACTAATATAAGAAGATAGTAGGGGAAACTGAGGTGGGGTATATGGGAACTTTCAGTATTATTTTCACAACTTCCCTGTAAATATAAACCTGTTATAAAATATAAAGTTTATTAAAAATGAATGACTTGTTTCTTTTTTTAATTTTTATTTTTTCCGGATGTACATCATATTTCAAATTCTGTACACATTACATCATGTTCACCACCCGAACACTAATTATAGTGCATCCCCTCACATGTGACCCTAATCACCCCTTTTGCCCTCCCCCCTCCCCCCTTCCCTAATGGTAACCACCATTCCAATCTTCAATGCTATGTGGTTTTTTTTTTTTTGTCGTTTTTATCTTCTACTTATGAGTGAGATCATATGGAATTTGACTTTCTCCCTCTGACTTATTTCATTCAGCATAATACCCTCAAGGTCCATCCATGTTGTCACAAATGGCCGGATTTCATCATTTTTTCTGGCTGAGTAGTAGTCCATGGTGTATAAATACCACATCTTCTTTATCGATTCGTCCCTTGATGGGCACCTAGGTTGCTTCCAAGTCTTGGCTACTGTGTATAATG
>NW_025795483.1:374886-378106 GCF_021613505.1 Equus quagga
GGAGTGAGGTGATACCTCATTGTAGTTTTGATTTGCATTTCCCTGATAGCTAATGATGTTGAGCATCTTTTCATATACCTGTTGGCCATCTGTATATCTTCTTTGGAGAAATCTCTGTTCAGATCTTTTGCCCATTTTCTAATTGGAGTGTTGGTTTTTTTCTTGTTGAGCTGTATGAGTTCTTTGTATATTTTGGATATTGACCCCTTATCTGATATATGGTTTGCAAATATCTTCTCCCAATTGTTAGGTTGTCTTTTCATTTTGTTGATGGTTTCCTTTGCTGTGCAGAAACGTTTTAGTTTGATGTAGTCCCATTTGTTCATTTTTTCTTTTGTTTCCCTTGCCCGGTCAGACATGGGACTTGAAAATATGCTGCTCAGACCAATGTCATAGAGCGTACTGCCTATGTTTTCTTCTAGAAGTCTCATGGTTTCAGGTCTTACATTCAAGTCTTTAATCCATTTTGAGTTGATTTTTGTGCGTGGTGTAAGGGAATGGTCTACTTTCATTCTTTTGCTTGTGGCGGTCTATTTTCCCAACACCATTTATTGAAGAGTCTCTCCTTTCTCCATCGTATGCCCTTGGCTCCCCTGTCGAATATTAGCTGTCCATAAATGTGTGGGTTTACTTCTGGGCTCTCAATTTTGTTCCACTGATCTGTGTGTCTGTTTTTGTGCCAGTACCATGCTGTTTTGGTTACTATGGCTTTGTAGTATAATTTGAAATTGGGGAGTGTGATACCTGCAGCTTCCTTCTTTTATCTCAGGAATCCTTTGGCTATTCGGGGTCTTTTGTTGTTCCATATAAATTTTAGGATTCTTTGTTCTATTTCTGTAAAAAATGTTGTTGGAACTTTGATAGGGATTGCGTTGAATCTATAGATTGCTTTAGGAAGTATGGACATTTTCACAATGTTAGTTCTTCCAATCCAAGAACATGGAATATCTTTCCATTTCTTTGTGTCTTCTTCGATTTCTTTCAACAATGTCTTATAGTTTTCAGCGTACACGTCTTTCACCTCTTTCGTTAAGTTTATTCTGAGGTATTTTATTATTTTTGTTGCAATTGTAAATGGGATTGTATTCTTAATTTCTCTTTCTGCTACTTCGTTGTTAGTGTATAGAAACGCAACCGATTTTTGTACATTGATGTTGTATCCCGCAACTTGACTGTATTCCTTTATTATTTCTAGAAGTTTTTAGTGGACTCTTTAGGATTTTCTAGATATAAAATCATGTCGTCTGCAAAGAGTGATAGTTTCACTTCTTCTTTTCCAATGTGGATCACTTTTATTTCTTTTCCTTGACTGATTCCTCTGGCTAGGACTTCCAATACTATGTTAAATAAGAGTGGTGACAACGGGCATGGTTGTCTGGTTCCTGTTCTTAGAGGGATAGCTTTCAGTTTTTCTCCATTGAGAATATTTGCGGTGGGTTTGTCATATATGGCCTTTATTATGTTGAGGTATTTTCCTTCTATACACATTTTATTTAGAGTTTTTATCATAAATGGATGCTGTATCTTGTCAAATGCTTTCTCTGCGTCTATTGAGATGATCGTGTGATTTTTATTCTTCATTTTGTTAATGTGGTAGATAATGTGGTAACGTTGATAGATTTGCGGATGTTGAACCATCCCTGCATCCCCGTAATGAAACCCACTTGATCATGATGTATGATCTTTTAAATGTGTTGTTGTATTCAATTTGCTAGTATTTTGTTGAGGATTTTTGCATCGATGTTCATCAGTGATATTGGCCTGTAATTTTCTTTTTTTCTGTTGTCCTTGTCTGGTTTTGGTATCAGGATAATGTTTGCTTAGTAGAAGGAGTTAGGAAGCTTCCCCTCCTTTTCAATTTTTTGGAAGAGTTTGAGAAGGATGGGTATTAGGTCTTCTTTGAATGTTGGTAGAATTCACCAGGGAACCCATCTGGTCCTGGACTTTTACTTTTGGGGAGGTTTTTAATTGCTGTTTTGATCTCCTTACTGGTGATTGGTCTATTCAAATTTTCTACATCTTCTTGGTCCAGTTTTGGAAGGTTGTATGTTTCTAAGAATTTATCCATTTCTTCTAGATTATCCAATTTGTTGGAGTATAGCTTTTCATAGTATTCTCTTATTATCTTTTGTATATCTGAGGTGTCCGTTGTAATCTCTCCTCTTTCATTTCTGATTTTTTTTATTTGAGCCTTCTCTCTTTTGTTCTTGGTGAGTCTAGCTAAGGGTTTGCCAATTTTGTTTATCTTTTCGAAGAACCAGCTCTTGGTTTCATTAATTTTTTTCTATTTTTTTTTAGTCTCTATTTTGTTCATTTCTGCGCTGATTTTTATTATTTCCTTCCTTCTGCTGATTTTGGGGTTTGTTTGTGCTCTTTTTCCAGTACCTTTAGTGCACTTTTAGATTGTCTATTTGGGATTTTTCATCTTTGTTGAGGTAGGCCTGAATTGCTATAAACTTCCCTCGTAGAACTGCTTTTGCTGTATCCCACAGATTTTGCAATGTTGTGTTTTCATTTTCATTTGTCTCCAGGAATTTTTTGTTTCTTCTTTGATTTCTTCATTGACCCAATCATTGTTCAGTAGCATTTTGTTCAATCTCCACATTTTTGTGTCTTTTCTGGTTTTCTTTCTGTAGTTGATTTCCAGTTTCATACCTTTGTGGTCAGAAAAGATGCATGGTATTATTTCGATCTTCTTAAATTTATTGAGACTTGTTTTGTGGCCTAATATGTGATCAATCCTGGAGAATGTTCCACGGGCATTTGAAAAGAATATGTATTCTTTGGTTTTTGGATGGAATGTTCTGTATATATCTACTAAGTCCTTCTGGTCTAATGTGTCCTTTAAGGCCAGTGTTTCCTTATTGATCTTCTGTTTGGATGATCTACCCATTGGTGTAAGTGGAGTGTTAAAGTCCCCTACTATTATTGTGTTACTGTCTATTTCTCCTCTTATATCTGTTAATAATTGCTTTATATATTTAGGTGCTCCTATGTTGGGTGCGTAGATATTTACAAGTGTTCTATTTTCTTGTTGGATTGTTCCCTTTATCATTATGTAGTGCCCGTCTTTGTCTCTTATTACAGTTTTTGATTTAAAATCTATTTTTTCTGATATAAGTATTGCTACTCCTGCTTTCTTTTCTTTGCCATTTGCATGGAATATCCTTTTCCATCCTTTCAATTTCAGTTTGTGAGTGTCTATAGGCCTGAAGTGTGT
>NW_025795483.1:378116-392015 GCF_021613505.1 Equus quagga
CTCTCTTCACTTGTGGTTTGATGGCTATCTTTAGTAATATGTTTGATTTCTTTTGTCTTACTTTTTTTCCTGCTTGTTATAGGTTTCTGGTTTGTGGTTACCATGAGGATCCTATTTAATATACTCTGCATATAACAGTCTATATTCAGTAGATAGACTTTTTAGCTTGACCTCTTTCTAAAAGCTCTACTTTTTCACTCCCCTCCTCCCACATCATATGTTTTTCTCATCATATATAGCCTTTGGTTTAGTGGGTGTCTATCCATTACCCTCTTATCATTGAAATAGGTGATTTTAGTACATTTGTATTTTAACCTTCATATTACCTTCACAGGTAGTTGAACTGCTACCTTTACTATACTTTTATCTTACAAGTGATTTTATTGCCTGTTTTTTCTTGTTGTTGTTTTGGGTTTTTTTGATTTTTTTTCTTTTATCTCTATTTGTGGTCATTGCTTTCCCACTTAAATAAGTCCTTTCAGCATTTCTTGTAGAACTGGTTTCTTGGTGATAAACTCCTTGAATTTTTGCTTGTCTGGGAAGCTCTTTATCTCTCCTTCCATTCTGAATGACAGCCTTGATGGATAGAGTATTCTTGGTTGTAGGTTTTTTCCTTTTAGCACTTCAAATATGTCGTGCCATTCTTTTCTCGTCTGTAGGGTCTAGACTGAGAAGTCCGCTGACAGCCTGATGGGCTTCCCTTTATATGTCACTTGTGGCCTTTCTCTTGCTGCTTTTAGGATTCTCTCTTTGTCTTTAATTTTAGACATTTTGATTATAATATGTCTTGGTGTGGGCCTCTTTGGGCTTCTCTTGTTTGGAGCTCTCTGTGCTTCCTGAACTTGGATGTCTGTTTCCTTCCTCAGGTGAGGAAAATTTTCCTCTATTATTTTGACAAATAAATTTTCTGCCCCTTTGTCTCTCTCTTCTCCTTCTGGGACCCCTATAATCCAAATGTTAGCACTCTCGATATTGTCCCAGACTTCCCTCACACTGTTCTCACTCTCTAATTCTTTTTTCTCTTTTCTGTTCTGCTTGGGTGATTTCCTCTAATCTTTCATCTAGCTCGCTGATCCGTTCTTCTGCTTCCTCTACTCTGCTATTGAGTCCCTCTAGTGAATTTCTCATTTCGAGTATTGTATTCTTCATTTCTGATTGGTTCTTTTTTATATCTTCCAATTCTTTGCTGATGTGCTCCATGTGTTTATCCATTCTTCTCTGCATATCCGTGAGCATCAGATTATATTTTGTTTGAATTCTTTGTTAAGGAGGTCGCTAGTTTCTGTTTCACTTAGTTCTTTTTCTGGTGTTTTGTAGTGTTCCCTTGCTTGGAAAGTATTCCTTTGCCTCCTCATTATGCCTCTTTCTCTGTGCTATTTTCTTTGTACAAGGTGAGTTGGCTATGTCTCCTGATCTTGGAGAAGTGGCCTTATGTATGACATGCCTTATGAGGCCCAGCAGTGTGTTTCCCTCTCGTCACCAGACCATAAAAGCCAGGAGTGACCCCTTTGTGGGCTACTTGTGTTCTTCTGCTGTGGCAGGTTTTCTCCCACTGCAGGTACACAGGGAGTCTGATCTTTCCTTCCCTGGCCAGCTGTTTGTAAATCCGGCTTGGAGGGGCCTCAGCACTGTTGGCTACAAAGTCTATAAGCACACTCTTATTGCAAGTGTCCTCTTAATTGGGTTGGTACCCAGTGTAGCTGGTTGCTAGGCTCAGGGGCTACATTTGTGATAGGCCTGAGGCCAACAAGGCTGATGTCACTTCTCTTAGGAGTGCAGCTGAGTGGGGCTAGCCCTTGGCATGGAGGCACTTGGTTGTTTCAGGCTTTGGAAGGTGGGGCTGATCTTTTTTATGGCTATTAGTGAAGCACAAGTCTTCTGCCCCTGATAAGCCTCACACCCCTCTGGACCACATGCACTGTCAACATAGTCCTGGTCCGTGCTCACTTCTCAACCCCCTGGAGTGTACCCCACCACCACACTGCAGAGGTCCCCACCTCTGCCCCAATGCCCCCCACAGTTCACCTGGTCCTCACACAAGCCCTGCCCCACAGAGGCAGACACCCTTGCCTGCCTGTAGAGGATCAAGGCACTCAGTCAATGCAGGCTGAAAAGTAGCCTGAGGGCTTGATGTTAGGTGGGGCCAGTCCCTAGGGCGGGTTGCTTGCCCTGGCTGAACTGGATTAAATCTGTGCTCTAGTGGGTGTGGCAGACCCCTGGGCTAACAGCCCAAGGGATGCACCTCAATGGCCCCCACCAGTGTCTGTATCAGCACTCCTGGACCAGC
This sequence comes from Equus quagga, assembly GCF_021613505.1. Classification (NCBI taxonomy): domain Eukaryota; kingdom Metazoa; phylum Chordata; class Mammalia; order Perissodactyla; family Equidae; genus Equus; species Equus quagga. The sequence goes on from NW_025795483.1 coordinate 380,404, forward strand.
TCAGAGCAAGGGCCCCCACCAATGTCTCTGTCTCCAGAGAGGATCCTCCTCTCAGCAAGATGCCCCCAGAGCCCACCAGGTGAGCCTTGTTTCACCAAAGGACAGTCAGCCTTCTCTCTGGTGATTTTAGGTTGCTGCATTGAGTGAGTTTGTGCGTGGGTCCTTTAAGACCCGGATCTTTTTGGCTTTTGGCCGATAACTTTTCTGGGGTGTCCTCGCTGCAGTTAATAGCCAGCAAAACCAGACAGTAACACCCTCCTCTCAGTTGGGCTGAGTCTGAAGGATGGTTATAGCAGTATTGCCCCCGCTCTGGACCTCACTCCTCCAGGGAGGGCTCGTACCTTAGGTTGGTTCCCGCCTGGCCAGCTGAGAAGCTCCGCTGCTCCCAAAGGTGGCTTTTGTTCCTCTTTGGCTGGAGTTAGTGCCTCTTCTGCTTTCGTCAGGACTGTCCCTTGTTGTGGGGTTTCTTTTTATCCAGTTTTCAGTTTTCAATCCAGGGTGATTCTTCCTAAAATTGTTGTAACCTGGTTGTGTTCATGGGAGGAGGCGAGTTCAACGTCTGCTCACAGCGCCATCTTGACGAGAACTCTGAATGACTTGTTTCATTTAACACATCCTCAAAGTTTGTCTGTGTCATAGTATGTGTCAGAAACTCTTTCCTTTTGAGTGTTAAATAAGATCCCATTGCATATATATCACATTTTCTTTACCTATTCATGTAGTGATGAATACATAGGTTGCTTAAACATTTTTGCTGCTGTGAATAATGCTGCTATGAACACGAGCGTACAAATATCTCTTTGAGTCCCTGCTTTCAATTACTTTGGGTATACGCACAGAAGTGGAAATGCTGGATCATATAGTAATTGTAATTTTAACATTTTATCATCTTTCATAGCAGCTGCACCTTTTTGCATTCCCATGAAGAATGCGAAAGTGTGATTAGATATGTAGGGCATCCTTTCAGTGCTTACTGGCCTCCTGCATATCTTCTTTGGAGGAAATGTCTATTCAAGTCCTTTGTGTTTTTATTAATCAGGTTATCATTTGTTATTGAGTTGTAGGAACTCCTTGTATATTCCAGATATTAACTGCTTATCGGACATATATTTGCAGGAATTTCTTCCCAACCAAAGGCTAGCCTTTTATCTCTGTTGATTGTGTCCTTTGGCACATATGTGTTTTTAATTTTGAAGTAGTTCACTTTATCTATTTTTTTCTTCAGTTGCCCGTTTTTGCTGTCACATTCCAAAAATTGTTGCCTAATATAATGCCCTGAAGTTCTCCTCTCTACTTTTTCTAAAACAATAAAATGTTGATTTAGCTGTTACGTTTATGTTGATCCATTTTGAGTTTATTGTATATATGGTGTAAGTTAAGGGTCCACCTTCATTCTTTTACATGTAGATATCTATTTTTGTCAACACAATTTGTTGAAAAAACTGTCCTTTCCTCATTGAATGGTCTTGGAACATTTGTAGAAGTCATTTGACCATTCGTGTGATGGTTTCTTTTTGGACTCCAGTCTATTCCATTGGTCCACATGCCTGTCTTTATGCCAGTACCACATTATTTTGATTATTGTAGCTTTACAGTAAGTTTTGAGATCAGGAAATGTGAGATCACCAATTTTGCTTTTCTTTTCAAGATTTTCTTGGCTATGGGGTCCCTTGGGATTCCATATGAAATTTTCAAATAAATTTTCTATATCTGCAAAAAATGTCATTGGAGTTTTGATAGGGATTGTATTGAATCTGTATTGTTTTAAGTATTACTGAAACCTTAACAATATTAAGTTGTCCAATCCATGAAAAGGAAATATCTTACAGAACCAATAGCATATATGCAGTCATGCACTGCATAAAGATATTTAGTAGATAATGAACTGCATATACTGTGGTGGTCCCATAAGATTACTATAATATAGCCTCAGTGTGTAGTAAGGTGTACTGTCTAGGTTTGTGTAAGTACACTCTATGATGTTTGCACAATGGTGAAATCACCTAATGAATAATTTCTCAGAATGTATCCCTGTCATTCAATGATGCATAATTATATGTATATATATACAGAAAGAGAGAGAAAAAGACAGAGAGATATATGAAGAGATTTATGATAAGGAATTAGCACTTGTAATTATGGAAGGTGGCAAGTGAAAACTGTGCAGAGCCAATGTCCCAGTTCAGGTCCATAGGCAGAAAGCTGCTGTAAAATCAGGAAGAGTTAATGTGCCCGTATGCATTGTGTCAGACAGGAAAAGTTAATGTTTCAGTTCCAAACATCTCAGGAAGGAAAATTCTTCCTTACTCAGTGGACCTAAGCTTTTTGTTTTTTCATTCCTTCAACTGATTGGATGAGGACCTCCTACATTAGAGAGGACAATCTGGTTTATTCAGTCTACTGATTCAAACATTAATATCAACCAGAAGAACCTTACAGACTAACCCCAAACGTTGTCAATTTAATGGATCAGCGTGATATCTTATAGAACAAAATACAATCAAGATTCTTATGAACTAAATTATGACACAGTGCTGGAAAATTGGCATACCCCTCATGTAGGACAATACTGCTGGCCTTGCAAGCTTAAATCAAACTGCTTCTGATGGTTCTTATTGACAGGGAGATAAAAAGCATTTGCCGGATCTCTAGCTACAGATCACATACCAGATCATCTATTGATTTTCTCAAGCAATGAAGCCACATCTGGCCCAGCAGCTACAATTGAAGTCTTCACATGGTTAAGCTTACAATTACGCACTGTCATTCTCCAAGATCCATCTATCTTCTGCACAGTGAGATAAAAATGTTGAATGTGCATGTGTTGGGAATTGCCACGCCTACATCTCTGAAGTCCTTGCTAGTGGCGCTAATTTCTACAGTCCCTCCAAGAACATGGCATTGCTTTCGGATTACTATTTTCCCAGGTAAAGCCAGTACTAGTGGCTTCTACTCGGCGTTTCCCACCATAATAGCCCTCAATCGACAGGTCAGAGAACCAATGCTGTGATTCTACGAGTTGTTGAGTATGTTTATTCCAATTATGCCTTCTGGAACTGGGGAAAAGACCACAGCATGGGTTCAATGACCCAACGGACCTGAGTGAAATTGACATGAGCTAAATCTTTATTGATCACCTGACCTCTATAACCTCCTACTGTAACTGGTGGATCACAGTGTTATTTTTGGGTCTCTTGGAATCATTGTTAGGTCCCAGCCAGTGCCCAGTAGTTCCTGATACGTCTGGTTATTTTCTTTTCCACAATTCACAGTTACCCTGATAAAACATCACAGGTCCCTTTGGGGAAGGCTGGGAGAAATAAAAATATGTAAAGTTTTAGCAGTTTTCCAGGGTCCTTCCTCAAGGGGATTCGATCTCCCCTTCATTCAATGAATTCAGTCTGGAAACTGGCTCAAGTACAGGAATCGATTATAAGGCCATATCTCTGTTTCTATGATTCAAGTGAGACTTTTGGTCTCTTAACTTGGAACTTCTCTGCTGACAAAGATCAACTAAACGTTGAGTTGGCTTCCTCTCTATTTCACTTCTAGGAATATCGTGATCAATTAGCCAACACTGTAAGTCTTCTTGTGTTGATTATTCTGATTGTTGTTTTGATTTTGCTGTCCTTTATGGTAACCATGCCCACCTTACCTCTGGGGATTGAGTGCCACCAGTTGGCCACTGTTACCCAGGATCACATTACTCCCATTGCATTAAATTTCCAAGTTCAGTGACCATAGGTCCTATTAGAAGACTGGCCTATAGAAAAGACTAATCACAGAGCTTTTCAAGGATGCTGGGGATCCCCTCACAAATTTATTTTTTATGATTGTGATGAAAGCTATGTTATCTGGACTCTCCCAGTGTGCTTGAGTATATCTTAAATGACAAATCCACTCTAGCATTCTGATTTCCTTAATCTGTCAAAATTCTTCCCCTACAGTAAACCAAGGCATGTTTGGTATTTCTAAGTTTCTCACTGTAGGCCACCTTTTGGTTCATGTGTTAGCCACCAACCACACAAACTGCTAGAGCCTTTCTTAACTCCTCCAGCTATAACATTAAATGCAGAATCTCTGTTTTGTAAGCCCATATCAATAAATTTGGCCAGATCAAACTTTATATTTCTTCTATGCCTATCCTATGCCTTTAATATCCATTCTCGCATATATTCCCAGATTTCTGTCTGAATAAATTAGAAAACTCAAGTAGTTGTTTTGGAGCATAGTGCACCTCCTCATGTGTCACTCTTTGTACCTCACCTTTAGGGGCCTGCTAGGACTTGTTTCTGGCTCTAAGTCTAGAAGCAAAGAGGTAGTGGGATGAATCCTGAGGAGAATCAGTATTGTCTTTCATGGCAGCTGCCTCAGGGGAGGCAATAACAGTTTCCTCAGGCAATGAAGGGTTAATCCTTCAGAAAGAGGGTGAGAAGCCACTTCCACTGGGAGTGGAGAGGCCTCTTCCAACAACAAGGAAAACTCCTCTTCTCTGTTCCATATTCTCAGTTTCCTCATCCATCCAGTGATATAAGCCAGAATCTGGGTTTCATTAATTACTCTTCTTTCTCAAATCTTCGTCCTATATTAAGATCTTTTGTTTATAACTCCTCAATATTTCTTGAAACTTTTTCTATCTTTCCATGTTAGTTTGGGTGTCCTAGATACAGACAGATGAGATGGAGATTTTTATGAAATTGATTTATAAGAAGAGGGGTTGAGGGAAGCTGACTATGGTAGGGAGGAAAGGACGTGGTCTCAACTGGAGTCTGACTGCTGCCTGGAGCCATGGGTGTTCTGGAGTACAGCTTATACTCCTGAACTGATTCCACCTTGAGGCAAGGGCACCAGTCTTTTATATCTCCTCTCCAGTCATTTGTTGGGGCTGTTGGGCCCTGGCATTGTGGGCATACTTCCCCAGGTGAAGCAGCTTCCATTTTCTCTGCAGCAATTTTCCACAGAAGATGAGGCTGTAAGCTTTAGCAGCCCAAACACACAGCAGCTAGGGCTTGGGTGCATTGGCCTAATAAAGGGGATTTGTGCTGGATGCAGCAGTATCCACCACACACTGCATCCTTATGGCATCACCAGAATTCAGGTCTCCATGTTTTCACACCCAAATCATTACAACATCCTAACACCTCTCCTGCTGCCTGCCCTGTCCCCTTCAATTCATTCCTCATACCATAGCTAGTTATAATTTTAAAACTTAAATCTAACTGCATCATTCACTAGCTTAAAAGACCTTCCAATATTTTCCCCATGGTTCTTAACATTAAGCCTTAACATGATTATGAGACTCTTCTTGATCTTCCCTGTTTCCATCTCTCCAGCTTCGTATCTTCCTCTTTACCCTTTATGAGGTCAGTGTGGAGCATGTTGCCTGGCACACAGCAGGCATTCAGTAAATAAGTGCTGAATGCATAGATGAATTAAAAACCACAGCTATTTTGAATTGATTAGGTTTCCAGCATACTTAGTTTCACCTTCTTGCCTTTGTTATATATTCTTTCTCATAGGAATGCTTTCACACAAACTGATGACTATTCAGTCTGATGATTCTTTTTCATGCTTTGGATCCCATTGTTTTTTAACGTCTTTTCTTCCTGGAATCTTTCCTAAACACCTAGGTCTTTGTTGTGTGTCTCTCAAACATGCCTTCTATCTAGGCTATCTGCCACTATCTTATCATTTATAACACTATATTGTAATTTTAAGCTCTCTTCTGAGAGTCTCTCAATGGATCTTGAGCTCTGTGAAGGTGAGACCTATGTTCCTGTTTATTCACCACTGAAGTGCCAGCCACTATCAATGTACCTGATGCATTCCTTATATCCAAAAATATTTGTTGACTAGTGAATGAAGGACAGAAGGAGTGAATGGAATATATTTACCCTGAAATAGCTTTTGGTATAGATGGAGCTACATATTTTTAAAGACAGCTTTTGAAAATGAAATGTTACCAGAAAGTAAACCAATTAACAGGGAAATGTAATATAAATAGTCCACATTTACAAGATGATGAAATCTTGTGGAGCATAGAGAATATCAAGGTAAACTATTTGCTTATTCACTGAAAATCTCAGTTTCAATTTTTTCTCTTGACACAGTTTAAGCAAGAGTGAAAAAAATTCTGGTTTCCTTAAGAGATCTGCCTAGAAGTCTCCTCACAGTCTGAATCAGATTAACGTGAGAAAAAAATTTCCTATTTTCCAGTATTAGTATTTTTGCTCTATATTTTATTGACTTTATTCAATATCCTTTATACTTCTATTTATTCATTAAATATATGTGATGTACCAGTTGTTTTTCTACTTATAGAAATTATTATTAGCTAGCAGGCAAGTACTTATGGAGTATGAATCAATATTCAATAAATGGAAATTCTTCTCTGACATTAAAATATTCTTTTATTTGACTTCATCACCTTTTCTGATGGGGCATCAGCATAAGATGGTGACGTGAGCAATACAAAATGATTCTGAACCTCACATAGAAATTTGGAAACATGATGCAATATTTGTCACTTACCTCAGAGTTTAAATGGCACATTGCTTTTATATTCCTAAAGTATTTACACACCACAATATTCCAGTCAACATATTATCATCAACTGTGTATATAAAAATGAGCAGAGTTATTAATAAAAAATTATAATTTGTTATAGGTGATTAATATACATTATATTATGTATATGCAATGCACATTATTATATATTATATATATGTTATTGTGTCCATCAGTTCAGTCCCTAGCTCAGTAAATGGTAACTATTATAATTATCTTACCTTTCTAACATCATTGCCAGGCAGCGTATCATAGCAGTTAAGAGCATGGCTGAGAAATCAGTTAGATTCTGGTTACTGGCTCTTCTACGTCCCTTTGGTACCTCTCCCTTTCTGTCTGTCTTCTCATCTGTAAAATGGGAATAAGAGCAGTGCTTACCCATTTGCATTGTTATAGAGATTACTGCTCAATACCAATGTATTTTAATATTTCTTTAATTTTCTTTTTATTAGAACGAAAGCTTCTGAATCCATATATACAGATGAACTAGTGAAACTAAGTCCATTTTGGTAGGGGTTTCCAAATATTCAAAGAGTGTTGCTGGGTTAGATTTTTCTCCTTTTTCTTGCACTTATTTTTGCACCTTTCATTGCAGATCCATGATTCAAAGCTGTCCATTATTTTTTTTCTTTAACTCATAGCTATCCTTCGCTGAGATCATCTAAAATTTCCTTTTGACCCTTAACTCAGTTGAATCAATGTTGGGCTCCAAACACATTTATTGGTCACCTGAAATAGCTTTCCTACTAGCCAATTTCCTAATGGCATTTTTCATCTGGGCATTTCTCAAGGCATAGATTAAGGGATTTAACATGAAGGTTATCATAGTACAGAATACCGCAGCTGCTTTATCAATTGATAAAATAGCTGCGGGTCTCATATACACAAATGTAGGGCACAAAGTATTAGACAACCATTGCGATGTGGGAGGCACAGGTGGAGAGGGCTTTGCACCTTGCCTCCAAGCTGTAGGTCCTTAGGGAGTGCAGGATGACCACATAGGAAACCAACAAAAGAACGAAGTCTAACACACAGATGAATCCACTGTTAGCAGTAATGAAGAGCCCTAGAGGGTGGGTATCAGTGCAGGCAAGATTGAGCAGAGGATTCAGATCACACATAAAGTGATCTATGACATTAGGACAACAGAAGGGTAATTGAAAGGTGAAGAGGATCTGTCTGGTTGCATGAAGAAAGCCTCCCACCCACACCATTCTCACTAACAGGATACACACCTGCCGATTCATGACGGTTGTATAGAGCAAGGGTTTGCAGATGGCCACATAGTGGTCATAGGCCATCACAGTGTGTAGGATGACATCAGCACCTCCAAATAAATGTTCCCCCAATATTTGAGTCATATAGCCATTAAATAGGATGTTCTTTGCGTGGAGTGAATCCAAGATCAGTTTGGGATACTAACAGAAGAATAGCAGGCATCAATAAAAGAGAGATAGGCCAGGAAAAATGATACAGGGGAGCCCAATAATGGGCTGGCAGTGACCACAATGAGCATATTTCCTACCACAGAGATGATGTAGATGATAAAACATGGCAAATATGATTTTCTGCATGTTTGGATTTTTTGTGAGCCCTAGTAGGACAAACTCTGTAATGCTCCTATTCTCCATGGATTTTACATTATGGTTAATTATATTACCTGGAAAAAATGAATTTTTATTAATGCAACTTTGAATTTATTAAATCTCTCCATATAAGAAATAATAAATTCCTAGATTTTATTGAATTGTGAATTTTTATGTGATTTCTTGGTATAGAAAAAGGTTCTCAGTTCTTGAAGATTTCTTAAATAGTCTTCTGGGTAAATATTCTGTTAAAAGTGTAGACATGAGGAAATTTGGAAACATAAAGAAACATAAAGGCAGGATACCCTGTGAGCACACTTAATCATCTGAGATGATTAAGAGCTTAATGTGAAGTAGAAGATTGCACACATAGTGGGACCTAGGCTTGAAAAGGGAGATACAACGTGTATGTAAATGCTATGAGTGCAAGGCTGAGGAATTTTCCCTTTATTCTTAGGAAATGGGGAACCATGGAAGGTAATAGTGAATATGACTGGAAAGATGAAAAAGAATTTGAGAAAGGTGGAATCATGGATATAACTCTGGTAAAGCTCTTTCTGTGTCTTGGATGAAGTGGACTGAGGTTTGGTAGGAGGATAGAAGCCAGAGAAAGGAACTCCATTATTAAACTCTTTATAATCATTGCCATTAAGTGTAACAGGGCATCGGTGAAGAGAACGTAGTGAAAGGATACTGGAGCTACTGTAAACTAATTGATAACGCTCATTTTCTAAATCAAATAACATTGTGATAGCTAGTAAATAGACTAGTGCTTGATTGCTATCTGCAGGGTATGGTAGCACCTGTGTGGTTTATATTATTTCATTCATTTTGCAATTAAGGAAACACTCTCAGAGATTAATGTTAATAATAATAATAAGGATAAAATTAACTAAAATTTACCGAATGCTTACTTTGCTGTAAGTGATTTTGCAAACGTTTGGTTATTTAATCCTCACTATAAACCTATGAGATGATTGCTACTCTCATTTTTATACTAATTTTACTCATCAGGAAATAAAAGCATAGAAAAGTTATTGATTCTGCCCAATTTCAAGCAGATATTAAAGAGTAGAGCCAAGCTTAGGTCAGATTATACTTGTTAACTTTTTCCTCTCATTTTTTCCCCAAATTCTTAATCCATGCCCTACTGTGTTAAGTTGAAGTAATAATCTCCTTTTGGTATGACCATAATAATTATAACTAATTTAATGCTACTCAGAGACAAGTGTATATGAAGAAATTTCATCAGTGCACACACACACACACACACACACACACACACACATTAACATATTGGAATCCCCAAATATTAATTAAAAAGTGGTACTGCTTTCATTGAAGGTCCTTTTTATTTTCTCCTCTCCCTCTGCCCAATTTCCTTTCCTTTTAATGCCCCTTCAGAGCATTCACCCCCAGTCTCTTCTGAAAATGGTGAAAATGACTACCACAGCAGTTAAGTGTGTTGGTTTGAGAATTAGAAAGACCAGACTGGAATCTCGCCTTTTCCACTTGCAACTCCTTCTAACTGAGGTGCATTACTTTGGCCCCTTACATCTTTGTTTCCTCATCTATAAAGTGAGAAAAATAATAACCACTTCACAGGTTGTTATGAGAATTTATTGAGGAAATATATATGAACATATTCTCCACACTGCTATGGACACATAAGGATTTTCACCTATTATTGTGATCGTGTATTCATCTAGGAAATGGGAAGGATTGACGTTTTGAAGATAGTACAGAGAAACATTTAGCCATATAATAAGTTCAGGAAGATTCACCTCCAACTTTGCTTTTAAAGAAGGCAAGGAGACTCATCTTATCCTTAGCAGTTGATGTTAGGAAGGGTGTTCCGTGTTTGTCCTTGGACTAAATAGCTTATGATTCATGTCACTTAAAATTCATACTTGTGTATTTTCTCCGTGTGAAGTGTAATCAAATTTTATTTTCATTCTCATGATTAGTCTTGATTATTAAAGGAGGTGTCTCATGGCAAAAGAAAGATGTCTGATGTTGGAGAGCTGCATCCTACAATGTGCTTAATCTCTATGAGCCTCAAATTTTCAGGAAGATTTTTCAGATCCTTAAACAGACCAGAAGAATTACTGATTCCTGCCCTGTTTTTTTTTTTATTTCTATTCAGCTATAAATTTACTCTATTTCATATAGTCTCATGCTTTATGCTAGTATTTCTTCTAATTAACTGTGTTTTACCAGTTTGACTGAGCCAGAAGATTGTGTGCTTTATCTTTATTTTTCTTCCCCTCTCTCTATTTTTTAGCGATAAACAAATTCAGATAGGAACAGCTACTGCATTAAATTCAAAGACACTATCTTCCCTTTTTATTTGATTCTATACATTGTTCTCACATATGTAGAATGTCCTCTTATGTCATTAACAATCATATATTAATATTATGCATGATATGGTTGTTAGTGTGTAATTTAATAAATTCTATCCATTTATATAGGAATATATTGGTAATCTAAAAATCCACCATTACTAAATTTTATTCAAGCAATATCTTACCCTGCAAGTGAACACTTTTATTGCAGAGGCACGCTATTTTAGCCCCAACACTGTCAGAAATTACCAAAGTGAAAGAAGCTTAGAAGTCTTGGAGGGGGCCTAAATAAAAGACTGAAAGTCAAAGTAGCTGTGAGTGACACAGTCCTATTTGACTTCTTGTCTCAGTCACTCTATCCCAATCCCTAAATCTTATCCCTAATCTTATATCCTTCTCTAGGCATCCATTGAGAGTGCTGATTTAGTACTTCTAGACTGTTCTAGTATTCTCTTCAACACCTGGCAGAAGCCTATAATTATGGTGTTGCGTATCCTAGATATTTAAAAGCAATCTTCTTGTTTTCTTTTAACTGTGAAAAATTTTCCCCTATCCTGTTAATCAACACATCCATCACCCCATATATTTATCTTTTACTTTTTTCTGGTGAAGTCATTTAAGTTTCTCACTCTTAGCAAATAATGTTATTATCAATTATAGTCACCAGGTTATACGTTAGATCCTCAGACCTTATTTATCTTAAAGCTGAAAGTTTGTACCTTTTACCAACCTCTCCCTTTTTCCCCTAAACTCCCAGGCTCTGGCAATCACCTTTCTGTTTCTATGAGATTGACTTTTTTTCTTTTCTTTCTTTCTTTTTTTAAATTTCAAATATAAGTAATAGAATACGCTACTTCTCTTTCTCTGTCTGGCTTATTCCTCTTAGCATAATGCCCTCAATTTCTATCCATGTTGTTGAAAATGGCAGCATTTCCTTCTTTCTCACAGCTGAATAATATTCATATGTATATCTTACATCTTTATCCATTCATTCATCAACTTAAGTTGTTTCTGACTGTTGTGAATAATGCTGCACACAGACATCTTAATTTCAAATAATTCATCCTTTTCTCTATACCTAAATAATCCAACTTCCCAAAACATTTAGATT
>NW_025795484.1:0-4948 GCF_021613505.1 Equus quagga
TCAAGGGACGAATGGATAAAGAAGATGTGGTATTTATACACGATGGACTACTACTCAGCCATAAGAACTGATGGTCCGGCCATTTGTGACAACATGGATGGACCTTGAGGATATTTTGCTGAGTGAAATAAGTCAGAGGGAAAAAGTCAAATACCATATGATCTCACTCATAAGTAGAAGATAAAAACAAGGACAAACAAACACATAGCATTGGAGATTGAATTGGTGGTTACCATAGGGGAGGGGGAGAAGGGGGAGGGCAAAAGGTGTCATTAGGCTCACATGTGTGGGGATGGACTATAATTAGTTTTTGGGTGGTGAACATGATGTAATCTACACAGAATTCAAAACATATTATGATGTACATCCGAAGAAAAGAAAAAGAAAAAGAATTGGCCCTTTTTTTAAATTGCAGTCCTCAGTGAATGGGCAGGAATGGAATAGATATTTGTTGAATGAAATTATAAGTAGGAAAAGCTGACTTGGAGGAAAGACTAAATTGAGTTTGAGGCATGTTAATTTTAAGGACTTGTAGTATATTTAAGTGGAAATGTCTCATTCTCTATTTAGCTTGAAGAAGTTGTGGTTTCATATTTTGTAGGGGGAAGATAAATAATTTTGCATCTGGTGGTTTCTATTTTTCATTAAAGAAGGATATAACGTCATCACCTGAAAACAGCACATAGATGAAAATTAAAATCATGAAAGTTGATGTTCTCTCATTTTATATACTTTCCTAGGTGAAGATAAGCGAAGGGAACAGAGCCAGTGTTAAAGTCTTTGGGAACAGTAATATTTAAGAGACAGACAGACCAAGAGGAGGCTATGAGAGACCAAAAAGATATGAATAGAGATAAGGGAAAACAACCAGGAGAATCTTGTGTCATGCAAACTAAGGGAGATAAGAGTTTTAAAACGAGCAAGTGCTCAAATGACTTAGCATTGGATAGAAATAAAGATAGGCAGTATCCATATTTATGACATTATGAAGGCAAATGGAGAAATGTTAAGTGGAGTGTTGGGGGCTTAATTTCAGGAAAAAATGAGAGATATAGAAATAAACATCCAAAGTTGGCTACTCTTTAAAGAAAGTTTGCTGAAAAAGAAAAAAAGGAGATAGTAACCTTGACAATGGGGCTGGATACAGCTCCAATTGAGTGACTTTTCTTTAGGATTAGAAGGCATTTGAACATATTTGTATACTGAAGGTGAGGAGATAATAGAAAGAAATTGAAAATCAAGTACTGAGAGAAAACATACAAAGAAGCAAGTTTTAGGAAGGAAGAACAGATGGCACAAGTGAAGAGGCTGACTTTCAATAGGAAGAGAGACACTCGTGCTTACACAATGGGGAAGAAGAAGGAATGGATACAGAGAGAAACCTGTAGGTGGGATACTGGGAAGATTAAAGATTTCACCCCAGTGGACCCAATATTGAGGATATAGGAGTCTTTGAGAGTGAGGGGGTTGGGAATTGGGAATTGAGTAGAAAACTTGAGTAGAGAGGCAAAGATTTGAAATAGTTACTGTGAGAAATAGGGATGAACTAATAATATGTAAAGGGATTGATATGTGCTGCAAAGAACTCAGTTGAGGTAAGAAATCAGGGATTTGTAGAGGCATTCATCTCCACAATTTTATGAGATTTTCTGGTTCTACAAATGAAGGCAGGATCTCGTCAAGATGGCAGCATAAGCAGACTCCGAACTCATCTCCTCCCATGAACACAAACAGGTTACAACTATTTTTGGAAAAATTACCCTGGATAGAAAACAGAAAACTGGATAAAAATAACCCCCACAACAAGGGACAGTCCTAACTAAGGCGGAAGAGGCAGAAATTCCTGCTGGAGAGGAAAAAAGTCACCTTCATGATCAGCAGAGTTTCTCACCTGGCCAGGCAGGAGCCACCCTAAGGTATGCAGCCCTCCCTGGAGGAGTGAGTTCCCGAGCAGGGGCCGATACTGCTATAAGCATCCTTCAGACTCAACACAACTGAGATGAGGGTCTTACTATCTGGCTTCGCTGGCTATTAACTGCAGCAGGGCTACCCCCAGAAAAGCTATCAGATGAAAGCAGAAAAGACCCAGGTCTTAAAGGGCCCACGCACAAACTCACCTGTCTCAGCAACCTAAAATCACCAAAGAGAAGGCTGACGGTCCTTTGATGAAAAGAGACTCACCTGGTGAGCTCTGGGTACCTCTTGGTGAGAGGAGAGACCTCTCCAGAGACTGAGACATTGGTGGTGGCCATTATGACTTCATCCAGGTAGACACCATTGAAATTCTTCCTCTGGCCTGTTAGCCCAGGGCTCTGCCACACCCACTAAAGTGCAGATTTAATCTAGTTCAGCCAGGGCAGGCAGCCCACCCTAGGGACATGCCCCATACAACCTCAAACCCTCAGGCTACCTATCTGCCTACATTGACTGGGTGCCTTGATCCTCTACAGGCAGGCTAGTGTGTCTGCCTCTGTGGGGGCAGGGCTTGTGTGACGACCAGGTGAACTGTGGGGGGCATTGGTGGAGAGGTGGGGGCCTCTGCAGTGGGGCATTGGGGTACGCTCCAGGGGGTTGGGAAGTGTGCGCAGACCAGGACTGTGTTGATAGTGTGTGTGGTCCTGTAGGGGGTGAGGCTTATCAGTGGGCAGAAGACCTGTGCTTCACAAATAGCCATAAAAAGAATCAGCCCCACCTTCCAAAACCTGAAACAAATGAGTGCTCCCATGCCTAGGGCCATCCCCACTCAGCTGCACTCCTAAGAGAAGTGACAACAGCTTTGTAGGACTGAGGCCTATAGCAACTGTAAGCCCCTGAGCCTAGCAATCAGCTACACTGGGTACCTACCCAATTAACAGGAAAACTTGTAGCCAACGGTGCTGAGGCTCCCCAAACTGGATTTACAAACAGCTGGCCAGGGAAGGAAAGACTAGACTCCCTGGGTACTTGCATTAAGCACAACCCTGCCACAGCAGAAAGACACAGCAGCCCACAAAGGGGTAACTCCTGGATCATTTGGACTGGTGATGAGAGGAAGCACAGTGCTGGATCTCCAAAGGCATCTCTTACATAAGCCCACTTCTCCAAGATCAGAAGACATAGCCGACTCACCTAATACATAGAAAAGAGCACAGAGAAAGAGGCATAATGAGGAGAGAAAGGAATACATTCCAAGCAAGGGAATAGGACAAAACTCCAGAAAAAGGACTAAATGAAACAGAAATAAGCGACCTACCCAACAAAGAGTTCAAAGAAAAATTCATAAGGATGCTCACAGATATTGGGAGAAGACTGGATGAACATAGTGAGCTCATCAACAAAGAACTAGCAAATATAAAAAAGAACCAATCAGAAATGAAGACTACAATACTGGAAATGAAAAATTCACTAGTGGGACTCAATAGCAAACCAGAGGATACAGAAGAACGGATTAGCAAGCTAGATGAAAGACTAGAGGAAATCACCCAAGCTGGAAAGAAAAAAGAATTGGACAGAATTAGAAAAGTCTAAGGGAAATCTGGGACAATATCAAGTGTGCTAACATTTGTATTATAGGTGTCCAAGAAGGAGAAGAGAGAGACGAAGGGGCAGAAAATTTATTTGAAGAAATAACAGCTGAAAATTTTCCTAACCTGAGGAAGGAAACAGACATCCATGTACAGGAAGCACAGAGAGCTCCAAACAAGATAAGCCCAAAGAGGCCCACACCAAGATGCATTATAGTTAAAATGTCCAAAATTAAAGATAAAGAGAGAATCCTAAAAGCAGCAAGAGAAAGGCAACAAGAGACGTACAAAGGAAAGCCCATAAGGCTATCAGCGGACTTCTCAACTGAAACCCTACAGGGGAGAAGAGAATGGCATAACATATTAAAGTGCTAAAAGGAAAAACCTGCAGCCAAGAATTCTCTATCCATGAAGGTTGTCATTCAGAATGGAATGAGAGATAAAGAGCTTCCCAGACAAGCAAAAATTAAAGGAGTTTATCACCAAGAAACCTGTTCTACAAGAAATGCTGAAGGGACTTATTTAAGTGGGAAAGTGGTGACCACAAATAGGGATAAAAAAAATTATCAAAAACAACCCCCCAAAAAACAGACAATAAAATCACTGGTAAAGGTAAACATACAGTAAAGGTATCAGATTAATCACCTGTGAAGATATGAAGGTTAAAAGACAGAAGTACTAAAATTACCTATTTCAATGATAAGAAGGTAATGGATAGACACACACAAAACAAGAGATTAGATATGATTTCAAAAACATAAAATGTGGGAGGAGGGGAGTGAAAAAGGAGAGCTTTTAGAAAAAGTTCAAGCTAAAGAATCTATCAACTCAGTATAGACTGTTATATACATAGAATATTATATAGGATCCTAATGGTAATCACAAATCAGAAACCTATAATAAGTAAGCAAATAAGTGAGATAAAAGAAATCAAACATATTCCTAAAGATAGCCTTCAAACCACAAGGGAAGAGAGCAAGAGAAAAAGAAAGGAACAGAGAAGAACTACTAAAACACTCAGAAAAAAAAAGTAAGAAAATGGCAAAGGAAAAAATGGGACTGCATCAAGCTAAAAAGCTTCTGCACAGCAAAAGAAACCATCAACAAAATGAAAAGACAACCTAACAATTGGGAGAAGATATTTGCAAACCATATATCAGACAGGGTGTTAATATCCAAAATATACAAAGAACTCATACAGCTCAACAACAAAAACACCAACAACCCAATTAAAATATGGGCAAAAGATCTGAACAGAGATTTCTCCAAAGGAGATATATGGATGGCCAACAGGCATATGAAAAGATGCTCAACATCATTAGCTATCAGGGAAATGCAAATCAAAACTACAATGAGGTATCACCTCACTCTGGTCAGAATGGCTATAAGTAACAAGACAGGAAACAACAAATGTTGGAGAGGATGTGGAGAGAAGGGAACCCTCG
>NW_025795485.1:0-4948 GCF_021613505.1 Equus quagga
CGAGGGTTCCCTTCTCTCCACATCCTCTCCAACATTTGTTGTTTCCTGTCTTGTTACTTATAGCCATTCTGACCAGAGTGAGGTGATACCTCATTGTAGTTTTGATTTGCATTTCCCTGATAGCTAATGATGTTGAGCATCTTTTCATATGCCTGTTGGCCATCCATATATCTCCTTTGGAGAAATCTCTGTTCAGATCTTTTGCCCATATTTTAATTGGGTTGTTGGTGTTTTTGTTGTTGAGCTGTATGAGTTCTTTGTATATTTTGGATATTAACACCCTGTCTGATATATGGTTTGCAAATATCTTCTCCCAATTGTTAGGTTGTCTTTTCATTTTGTTGATGGTTTCTTTTGCTGTGCAGAAGCTTTTTAGCTTGATGCAGTCCCATTTTTTCCTTTGCCATTTTCTTACTTTTTTTTTCTGAGTGTTTTAGTAGTTCTTCTCTGTTCCTTTCTTTTTCTCTTGCTCTCTTCCCTTGTGGTTTGAAGGCTATCTTTAGGAATATGTTTGATTTCTTTTATCTCACTTATTTGCTTACTTATTATAGGTTTCTGATTTGTGATTACCATTAGGATCCTATATAATATTCTATGTATATAACAGTCTATACTGAGTTGATAGATTCTTTAGCTTGAACTTTTTCTAAAAGCTCTCCTTTTTCACTCCCCTCCTCCCACATTTTATGTTTTTGAAATCATATCTAATCTCTTGTTTTGTGTGTGTCTATCCATTACCTTCTTATCATTGAAATAGGTAATTTTAGTACTTCTGTCTTTTAACCTTCATATCTTCACAGGTGATTAATCTGATACCTTTACTGTATGTTTACCTTTACCAGTGATTTTATTGTCTGTTTTTTGGGGGGTTGTTTTTGATAATTTTTTTTATCCCTATTTGTGGTCACCACTTTCCCACTTAAATAAGTCCCTTCAGCATTTCTTGTAGAACAGGTTTCTTGGTGATAAACTCCTTTAATTTTTGCTTGTCTGGGAAGCTCTTTATCTCTCATTCCATTCTGAATGACAACCTTCATGGATAGAGAATTCTTGGCTGCAGGTTTTTCCTTTTAGCACTTTAATATGTTATGCCATTCTCTTCTCCCCTGTAGGGTTTCAGTTGAGAAGTCCGCTGATAGCCTTATGGGCTTTCCTTTGTACGTCTCTTGTTGCCTTTCTCTTGCTGCTTTTAGGATTCTCTCTTTATCTTTAATTTTGGACATTTTAACTATAATGCATCTTGGTGTGGGCCTCTTTGGGCTTATCTTGTTTGGAGCTCTCTGTGCTTCCTGTACATGGATGTCTGTTTCCTTCCTCAGGTTAGGAAAATTTTCAGCTGTTATTTCTTCAAATAAATTTTCTGCCCCTTCGTCTCTCTCTTCTCCTTCTTGGACACCTATAATACAAATGTTAGCACACTTGATATTGTCCCAGATTTCCCTTAGACTTTTCTAATTCTGTCCAATTCTTTTTTCTTTCCAGCTTGGGTGATTTCCTCTAGTCTTTCATCTAGCTTGCTAATCCGTTCTTCTGTATCCTCTGGTTTGCTATTGAGTCCCACTAGTGAATTTTTCATTTCCAGTATTGTAGTCTTCATTTCTGATTGGTTCTTTTTTATATTTGCTAGTTCTTTGTTGATGAGCTCACTATGTTCATCCAGTCTTCTCCCAATATCTGTGAGCATCCTTATGAATTTTTCTTTGAACTCTTTGTTGGGTAGGTCGCTTATTTCTGTTTCATTTAGTCCTTTTTCTGGAGTTTTGTCCTATTCCCTTGCTTGGAATGTATTCCTTTCTCTCCTCATTATGCCTCTTTCTCTGTGCTCTTTTCTATGTATTAGGTGAGTCGGCTATGTCTTCTGATCTTGGAGAAGTGGGCTTATGTAAGAGATGCCTTTGGAGATCCAGCACTGTGCTTCCTCTCATCACCAGTCCAAATGATCCAGGAGTTACCCCTTTGTGGGCTGCTGTGTCTTTCTGCTGTGGCAGGGTTGTGCTTAATGCAAGTACCCAGGGAGTCTAGTCTTTCCTTCCCTGGCCAGCTGTTTGTAAATCCAGTTTGGGGAGCCTCAGCACCGTTGGCTACAAGTTTTCCTGTTAATTGGGTAGGTACCCAGTGTAGCTGATTGCTAGGCTCAGGGGCTTACAGTTGCTATAGGCCTCAGTCCTACAAAGCTGTTGTCACTTCTCTTAGGAGTGCAGCTGAGTGGGGATGGCCCTAGGCATGGGAGCACTCATTTGTTTCAGGTTTTGGAAGGTGGGGCTGATTCTTTTTATGGCTATTTGTGAAGCACAGGTCTTCTGCCCACTGATAAGCCTCACCCCCTACAGGACCACACACACTATCAACACAGTCCTGGTCTGCGCACACTTCCCAACCCCCTGGAGCGTACCCCAATGCCCCACTGCAGAGGCCCCCACCTCTCCACCAATGCCCCCCACAGTTCACCTGGTCGTCACACAAGCCCTGCCCCCACAGAGGCAGACACACTAGCCTGCCTGTAGAGGATCAAGGCACCCAGTCAATGTAGGCAGATAGGTAGCCTGAGGGTTTGAGGTTGTATGGGGCATGTCCCTAGGGTGGGCTGCCTGCCCTGGCTGAACTAGATTAAATCTGCACTTTAGTGGGTGTGGCAGAGCCCTGGGCTAACAGGCCAGAGGAAGAATTTCAATGGTGTCTACCTGGATGAAGTCATAATGGCCACCACCAATGTCTCAGTCTCTGGAGAGGTCTCTCCTCTCACCAAGAGGTACCCAGAGCTCACCAGGTGAGTCTCTTTTCATCAAAGGACCGTCAGCCTTCTCTTTGGTGATTTTAGGTTGCTGAGACAGGTGAGTTTGTGCGTGGGCCCTTTAAGACCTGGGTCTTTTCTGCTTTCATCTGATAGCTTTTCTGGGGGTAGCCCTGCTGCAGTTAATAGCCAGCGAAGCCAGATAGTAAGACCCTCATCTCAGTTGTGTTGAGTCTGAAGGATGCTTATAGCAGTATCGGCCCCTGCTCGGGAACTCACTCCTCCAGGGAGGGCTGCATACCTTAGGGTGGCTCCTGCCTGGCCAGGTGAGAAACTCTGCTGATCATGAAGGTGACTTTTTTCCTCTCCAGCAGGAATTTCTGCCTCTTCCGCCTTAGTTAGGACTGTCCCTTGTTGTGGGGGTTATTTTTATCCAGTTTTCTGTTTTCTATCCAGGGTAATTTTTCCAAAAATAGTTGTAACCTGTTTGTGTTCATGGGAGGAGATGAGTTCGGAGTCTGCTTATGCTGCCATCTTGACGAGATCCTGCCTTCATTTGTAGAACCAGAAAATCTCATAAAATTGTGGAGATGAATGCCTCTACAAATCCCTGATTTCTTACCTCAACTGAGTTCTTTGCAGCACATATCAATCCCTTTACATATTATTAGTTCATCCCTATTTCTCACAGTAACTATTTCAAATCTTTGCCTCTCTACTCAAGTTTTCTACTCAATTCCCAATTCCCAACCCCCTCACTCTCAAAGACTCCTATATCCTCAATATTGGGTCCACTGGGGTGAAATCTTTAATCTTCCCAGTATCCCACCTACAGGTTTCTCTCTGTATCCATTCCTTCTTCTTCCCCATTGTGTAAGCACGAGTGTCTCTCTTCCTATTGAAAGTCAGCCTCTTCACTTGTGCCATCTGTTCTTCCTTCCTAAAACTTGCTTCTTTGTATGTTTTCTCTCAGTACTTGATTTTCAATTTCTTTCTATTATCTCCTCACCTTCAGTATACAAATATGTTCAAATGCCTTCTAATCCTAAAGAAAAGTCACTCAATTGGAGCTGTATCCAGCCCCATTGTCAAGGTTACTATCTCCTTTTTTTCTTTTTCAGCAAACTTTCTTTAAAGAGTAGCCAACTTTGGATGTTTATTTCTATATCTCTCATTTTTTCCTGAAATTAAGCCCCCAACACTCCACTTAACATTTCTCCATTTGCCTTCATAATGTCATAAATATGGATACTGCCTATCTTTATTTCTATCCAATGCTAAGTCATTTGAGCACTTGCTCGTTTTAAAACTCTTATCTCCCTTAGTTTGCATGACACAAGATTCTCCTGGTTGTTTTCCCTTATCTCTATTCATATCTTTTTGGTCTCTCATAGCCTCCTCTTGGTCTGTCTGTCTCTTAAATATTACTGTTCCCAAAGACTTTAACACTGGCTCTGTTCCCTTCGCTTATCTTCACCTAGGAAAGTATATAAAATGAGAGAACATCAACTTTCATGATTTTAATTTTCATCTATGTGCTGTTTTCAGGTGATGACGTTATATCCTTCTTTAATGAAAAATAGAAACCACCAGATGCAAAATTATTTATCTTCCCCCTACAAAATATGAAACCACAACTTCTTCAAGCTAAATAGAGAATGAGACATTTCCACTTAAATATACTACAAGTCCTTAAAATTAACATGCCTCAAACTCAATTTAGTCTTTCCTCCAAGTCAGCTTTTCCTACTTATAATTTCATTCAACAAATATCTATTCCATTCCTGCCCATTCACTGAGGACTGCAATTTAAAAAAAGGGCCAATTCTTTTTCTTTTTCTTTTCTTCGGATGTACATCATAATATGTTTTGAATTCTGTGTAGATTACATCATGTTCACCACCCAAAAACTAATTATAGTCCATCCCCACACATGTGAGCCTAATGACACCTTTTGCCCTCCCCCTTCTCCCCCTCCCCTATGGTAACCACCAATTCAATCTCCAATGCTATGTGTTTGTTTGTCCTTGTTTTTATCTTCTACTTATGAGTGAGATCATATGGTATTTGACTTTTTCCCTCTGACTTATTTCACTCAGCAAAATATCCTCAAGGTCCATCCATGTTGTCACAAATGGCCGGACCATCAGTTCTTATGGCTGAGTAGTAGTCCATCGTGTATAAATACCACATCTTCTTTATCCATTCGTCCCTTGA
>NW_025795486.1:0-8985 GCF_021613505.1 Equus quagga
AAGCACGAGCCTGACATCCCGGAACCAACTGTCAGACATGCCGGAATCACCTCTCACATATGGCAAAATCAGGTACCGGATACCGTAACCACATTCTGGGCACACCGGAACCAGGTTATGGATTTTCTGTCAAGTGGTTCAGGCTGGTCTAGAAGGTGATTCAAGGGTGTCTGGCAGCTGTTTCAGGCGTGTCCGGCACCTGGATCTGGCCTGTGCTGGACCTGTTCCTGGCGTATCCATAACATGGTTCCTGCGTGTGTGGCACATGGTTCTGGCGTATTCAGCAGGTGGCTTCAGCGTACCGGGCGCCTGGTTCCGTATCTGACAGTTGGTTCCATGGTGTCTGACAGGTGTTTCCTGTGTCTCTGGCATGTGGTTCCGGTATGTTCTGAAGGTGGTTCCAGCGTGTCTGGCAGGTGGCTACTGTGTGTCCAGGACCTGATTCAGTTGTGTGTGGTTGGTGCGCTCACAGTGTCCAGGTGTTGATTCTGGCATGTCTGGCATTCGGTTCCCGCATGTGCAGTGGGGGATTCCAGTCTGTCTGGTAGGTTGTTCCAGCCTTTTCCAGAAATTGGTTCTGGTGTATCCAGGAGCTGGTTCTGGTGTATCTGGCAGGTGATTTTGTTATGTCTGGCAGGTTTTTCCAGCATGTTAGGATGGTGGTTCTGGCTTGTCTGACAGGTTTTTGTGGCATGTCCGGCACCTGGTTCTGGCGTATTCGCCATTGGTTTCAGTGTATCTGGCACGTGGTCTCAGCATATCCAACAGGTGTTTGTGAAGTGTCTGGCAGGTGGTTCCTGTGTGTCTGGCATGTGGTTCTGGTACGTTTGGAAGATGGTTCTGATGTGTCCGTTAGGTGCTTCTGGCATGTGTGGGAGTTGGTTCTGGTGTGTCAGAGTCATGTTTCTGGTGTGTCCCGCAGGTGTTTCCAGGTGTGTCTGGTGGGTGCTTCTGGTGTGTCTGGCAGGTCGTTCTGGCATGTCTGTGTGGTGGTTAAAGAGTGTGCAGAGGCTGGTTCCAGCATGGCTGTCGGTTTTTTCCAGCGTCTAAGGGGCCTGGTTCTAGTGTATCCGGCAGGTGATTTTGGCATGTCTCGCAGGTGGTTCTGGTGAGTCAAGCAGGTGGTTCTGGTGTGTTCGGCAGGTGGTTCAGGTCTGTCCAGAAAGTGGTTCCATCATGTCTGGCACGTGTTTCTGGCATATCTGAGAGGTGGTTCTGGCATGCCCTGCATGTGATTCCCAAGTGTCCGTCAAGTGGTTCTGGCATATTTGGCAGGTAATTTCGGCGTGTGAGTCAGGTGGTTCTGGCCTCTCCTGCAGGTGCTTCCGGCGCGTTCTGGACCTGATTCTCACAACTGTGGTGAGTGGTTACAGAGTGTCCAGATGATGGTTCCAACATGTCCAACAGTTGGTTACAGCATGTCAGGCACATGGGTCACACTTGTGCGGCGGGTGGTTCAGGCGTGCACACAGATTGTTCCAGCGCACCCAGAAGGTGGTTTCGGCATGTCCAGCAGATGGTTGAGTCTTGTCCGGCAGGTGAATCAGTCGTGTGGGGCACCTGGTTCCGGCATGTACTGCGCCTGTTTCTGGTGTATCTGGCAGGTGGTTCCGTTATGTCTAGCACATGGTTCCAGGGTATCATGCAGGTGATTTTGACGTGTCCTGTGGGTTGTCCAGGCGTGTCTGACACCTGGTTCTGGTGTGTCTGGCAGGTACTTTCAGTGAATCAGGCACCTGGTTCCAGCATATCCAAGAGGTGGTCCTGGCATGTCTGGTAGATGATTCCGACGTTTGTGTCACAAGGTTCCGTCATATCCAGCAGGGGATTTTGAGGTGTCTGGCAGGTGGTTCCAGTGTGTCTGGCACCTGGTTCTGGCATGTCTTGCAGGTGGTCAGTCATGTCCATCACCAGGTTTCGGTGTGTGAGACACCTGTATCTGCTGTATCCAGCAGGTGGTTCTCACAAGACTTGTAGGTGGTTCAGACGTGTCCAGAAGGTGGTTCTGGCGTGTGGGGCACCTGGTTCCGGTGTGCCTGGCATGTGGTTCAGGATTCTCCATCTAGTGGTTCAGGCTGGTCTAACAGGTGGTTCAGGTGTGTCCGGCAGCTGTTTCAGGTGTTTCTGGAACCTGGTTCTGGCCTGTGCTGGACCTGTTTCTGGTGTATCCATCATATGGATCTGGTATGTCCAGCACAGCTTTTGGGCGTGTTCAGCAGGTGGCTTCAGCATACTGGGTGCCTGGTTCCATTGTATCTGACCATTGGTTCCGTGGTGTCTGGCAGGTAGTTCCTGTGTGTCTGGCATATGGTTCCAGTATGTTCTGAAGGTGGTTCTGGCATGTCCAGCTGGTGGCTACCGTGTGTCCGGACCCTGATTCCTTCGTGTGCGGTTGGTGCGTTCAGTGTGTCCAGGTGTTGGTTCCAGCGTGTTTGACAGTTGGTTCCCGCATGCCTGGCAGGGGATTCCAGGCTGCCTGGCAGGTTGTTCTGGCCTTTTCTGGAAATTAGTTCTGGCGTATCCAGGACCTGGTTCCAGTTTATCTGGCAGGTGATTTTGGCATGTCCGGCAGGTTGTGCTGGCGTGTTAGGCTGGTGGTTCTGGCTTGTCTGGCAGGTGTTTGTGGCATGGCCAGCACCTGGTTCTGGTGTATTCGGGAGGTGGTTTCAGTGTATCTGGCACGTGGTCTCGGCATATCCAACAGGTGGTTGCAAAGTGTCTGGCAGGTGGTTCCTGTGTGTCTGGCATGTGGTTCTGGTATGTTCGGAAGATGGTTCCAGCATGTCCTTTGGGTGCTTCTGGCATGTCTGCAAGGTTGTTCTGGTGTGTCAGTGTCATAGTTCCAGTGTG
Organism: Equus quagga; assembly: GCF_021613505.1. Taxonomy (NCBI): domain Eukaryota; kingdom Metazoa; phylum Chordata; class Mammalia; order Perissodactyla; family Equidae; genus Equus; species Equus quagga. The sequence goes on from NW_025795486.1 coordinate 2,851, forward strand.
TCCGGTGGGTGGTTCCAGGTGGTTCTGGCGTGTCTGGTGGGTGCTTCTGGTGTGCATGGTGGGTCATTCAGGCATGTCTGTATCATGGTTTCAGAGTGTGCGGCAGGTGCTTCTGGCATGTCTGTTGGCTTTTTCTGGCTTCTAAGGGGCCTGGTTCCAGTGTATCCAGCAGGTGATTTTGGCTTGGTCAGAAGGTGGTTCTGGCGAGTGAAGCAGATGGTTCAGGCGTGTCCAGGAGGTGGTTCATGTCTGTCAGTGATGTGGTTCCGGCGTTTCCAGCACATGGTTCTGGCACTCTGAGAGATGGTTCTTTCATGCCTGTCATGTGATTCTGGAGTGTCCATCAAGTGGTTCTTGTGTATCCGGCAGGTGATTTTGGCGTTTGAGTCAGGTGGTTCTCGTGTGTCCTGCAGGTGCTCTGGCACATTTTGGACCTGATTCTCACATCTGCGGTGGGTCCACCGTTTCCAGATGATGCTTCTGAAGTGTCCAGCAGTTCGTTCCAGCATTTAAGGCAGGTGGGTCACACAAGACCCGCCCAAATCATTCGGCTGAGGCATGAATGATTGTCCTTCCACATGCTTAGGAGGAGAGAGACAATAGGATTTTAACCAACCACTCTTTGGAAGTTAAGAAAAAACTCGCTTTCCACAGTGCTCTTACAGCATACCGGCAACCTCTCATGCCGCCCTTGTGCATGGGTGGAGAGAGTGTTCAGAAAGCAGCTATGGAAGAAAGGCCAAGTTTGCTCAGCAGAGTCCTACATTGCCCTAAAACTGCAAGGCACAAAACACTGCCTCCAACCCTCAAGGGGAGATGAGCAATAATCCATCTTGCTTCCAGCTCTTTAGGAAGCTGAGAAAGAACTCACTTTCCACACTGTTCTTATAGTATACCTTGAACATCTCATACAAAGGCACCTGAAATGCTGTTTATTTGGAGCCCTTAACTCATTGCTTTAGAACTTCTGCTTTTGGGGCATTTCCATCTTGCCAACCCGGCTCAGACAAAATGCCTACATCTTCTCCTTAAGCAAAGAGGCTGAGGCCCGAATGATTGTGCTTCCACATGCTTAGGAGGAGAGAGACAATAGGCTTTTAACCAACCGCCCTTGTGCACTGGAGGAGAGAGTGTCAGAAAGCACCTATGGAAGAAAAACCCCTTTGCTCTCAGCCGTGCCCTACATTGCTCTAGAGGTGGAAGGCACAAAGCACTGCCTCCATCCCTCAAGGGGAGACAAGACACGAACCATCTTGCTTCCAGCTCTTTAGGAAGCTGAGAAAGAAGTTGCTTTCCACAGTGCTCTTACAGCATACTGGGAACCTCTCATACACAGGCAGTTGAACGCCATTTCCTCCCAGCCCTTAACTCGCTACTTTAGAACTTCTGCTTCTGCCACATTTCCCTCTTGCCAACCAGGCTCAGGGATAATGGCTACATCTTCCCCTTAAGCAATGGGGCCAAGGCCCATATGATTGTGATTCCACAAGCTTAGGAGGATAGAGACAAGAGGCTTTTAACCAACCACCCTTGTGCACTCGTGGAGAGAGTGTCAGAAAGACCCTATGTCAGAAAGGCCCATTTGCTCTCAACCATGCCCTATATTGCTCGAGAGGTGGACGGCACAAAGCACTGCCTCCATCCCTCAAGGGGAGACAAGCCACAAACTGTCTTGCTTCCAGCTCTTTAGGAAGCTGAGAAAGAAGTCAACTGCTGGATATGCTCGAACCAGGCACCTTATATGCTGGAAAAACCCGACAGGCATGCCAAAAGCACCCGCCGAACACTCTGGAACCACCACACAGACATCCCATAATGACCCACCAGACTCACCGTAAGCACCCACCGGACACACTGGAAACATGAGTCTGACACGCCAGAACCAACTTCCAGACATGCTGGAAGCACCTAACGGACAGGCCAGAACCATCTTCCGAACCTACCAGAACCACATGCCAGACACACAGGAACCACCTGCCACACACTTCGGAACCACCTGTTGGATATCCCAGAACCAAGTACCAGATACACTGAAACCACCTCCCAAATATGCCAGAACCAGGTGCCGGACATGCCACAAACACCTTCCACACAAGCTGGAACCACCATCCTAACATGCCAGAACAACCTGCCGGACACACCAAAATCACCTGCCGGATACACCAGAACCAGGTCCTGGATACGCCAGTACCAATTTCTGGAAAAGGCTGGAAAATCTGCCAGACACACCAGAATCACCCACTGGACATGCGGGAACTAATTGCAAGACATGCCAGAAACAAAGCCAGGACATCAACCGGACAGGATGGAATCAGGTCCCAGACACACTGTTGCAACCTGCTGGACATGCCAGAACCACCTTTCGAATGTACCAGAACCATATGCCAGACACACAGGAACCACCTGCCAGACACCATGGAACCAACTGTCAGATACACCGGAACCGGGCTCCAGTTTCCTGCATTTATCAGTTCTAATAGGTGTGTAGAAGTATCTCATTGAGGTTTTATATGAAATTCCCGAATGACCTGTGGTGGTGGTCATCTGTCCTCAGGCTCGTTTGCCATCTGTATGTCTTCTTTGGTGAGGGATATATTCAGGTCTTTTGCCCATTTTTCAATAAGGTTGTTTATTTTTTTGTTATGGTTGACTTTTAAGAATTCTTTACATATATCTTGGACATAGTTTCTTTATCATATATCTGTTTTACGAATATCGTCTGCCAGTCTGTAATTTGTCTTTTGACTCATCGATTTTGCCTTCCACAAAGCAGGAGTTTTTAATTTAATAAAGTCTAACTTGGGGCCGGCCCGCTGGCACAGTGGTGAAGTTCACGCACTCCACTTCGGCCGCCTGGGGTTCACAGGTTCAGATCCTGGGTGTAGACCTACACACAGCTTGTCAAGCCATGCCGTGACAGCATCCCACAGGCCAAATAGAGGAAAATCGGCGCAGATGTTAGCTCAGGGTCAACCTTCCTTACCAAAATAATAAATAAAGTCTAACATCAGTTTTTTTTCATAGATTATATTTTCAGTTTGTATCTTAATAACATAATTCCAGATTCGAGTCCACTTAGAGTTTGTTGCATAATCTTTTTAGAAGTTGCATTGTTTTGCATTACATTTAGGTCTCTGTTCCATTTACTAAAAGTTTGTGAAAGTGTAAATTCTATATCTAGGTTCATTTTTGTAAGAGCTTTAATGAGGTGCAATTGATAGAGAAAGAACCTGACATATCTAATATGTACTATCTGATGACTTCCCCCACATACCAACTGACATATATGTATAAATTTCTCCTTTAGCCTATGACAGGGTGGATCACATTGATTTAATTTTGGAATGCTGATACAACCTTGCATACCTGAAAAAATTTCTTCTTTGTCCTGGTGTATGATTGTTTTACATTGTTGGCTTCAGTTTTCTAATATTTCGTAGAAAACGGTAACTGCTCATTTCTGAGACTTGTTGTTCTCAAGTTTTCCCTACTTTTAAACTCTAGTTTTGCTTTTAGGGTACTGCTGGCCTCATAAGATGAGTTGGAAAGTGTTGTCTCTGGTGATATTTTCTGGAACAGATTGTTGGGAGCACTAGGTTTCTGGAGGGAGACCTGGCTGAGGCCCTAAAATCTGCATCCCACAGCCTTCCCCTTGGATAGACAACAAGCAGGAAATGGTATTCAGAATCAGGGACCAGAAGCCCAGGGGGATCCAGTCTAGGTCAGAGGTGAACAGGGAGCCCCTAGTGGGCCCAAGAAGGCAGAGTCCTGCCTGCCCATGGTCCATGTCCGCAGGACCTTCCTCTGGCCTCGTCCTCTCTATGTGCACGTTTTGAGCTTTTGACGGTATTTTCCCCACTTAGAGCTGAAGCCATTGCGGAGACTGAATCAGAAAACAAGGTCCTAATCTGTGTGCAAGAGAAACCGGGAAAATGTTCCCTCTTCCGGCAGAGTGTCGAAAGGCAGCCACTGTCCTGGGCAGGACGTGTGCTAGGGACAGGCACGTGCTAGTTTGACAGACACGCCCAGCTTAGTGGTTGTGGCTCTGGCTGAGAAAACGCCTCCAACCGCTTAGTCCCAAGAGGTCGGAGGGGCCATCTCTGCTCCTGGACAGGGTGAACCACACTGCAATGATCCTGTCCTCGGCGGGATGGGGACTTGGGCATGTCCTTCAGTAGCCAGGGAGAGGACTGGCACTTCTCCCTTCTCCACATAAACTGAGCTGCTCACTCTGGGAGATTTCTAAATTCGAGGAGGAATGTGAGTTTCTGGATCTGGTTTCCATGAGTGCTGCGAGCGAAAGACTCACACCTACACTCCCAGGATTAGAAAGAAGCAACAATTTAATATAATACTCAAACGGAGCATTTACCATTGACAACAAAATATGGCCCCGCCAAATAGGGAAATAGGTGCTGGGCAAAAGGGGGGGAGGGAGAAGAGGGGTTGGCGCCTTCCCTCGTGGCCAACACGGGACCCCAAGAAATGGATCACAAAGTTCTCCTCATCAGAATCAGGGGAGGTGGCCCTGTGCACCCTGAGTGTCAATGCTGTGTCCCCGCTGTAGCTCAGCTGGTCTCAGGAGGGTCATCGACCACCCCCACTGGGCCCTTGGGTGGGGGTCTGGTGTCTGGAGAAAGAGAGGCATTTCCTGAGTGGCCTGCCCTGGAACCACAGTGCACACCCCATCCCGGCCCCCACTGCTCTCTGTGCTCCAGCCCTGTGCTCAGTGCTCAGTCAGCCAACAGCACCCCATCTGTCCCTGACACAGGGGCTGATATTTAGCGTCACCCATTTCACAGAGGAGGAAACCAATCCCAGGAACGTGAGTGCAACCGCCCAGGACAGGACTGCTCAGCAGTGGAGCTGGAACCCAGGGCCAGCTGTCTGCCTCCCCAGGCCCACACTCAGCCTGAATGTTTCCTGAGCCCGTGGATTCAGCCACTGCCGGTCTTGATACTCACTCTGCCCTGAGCGGTTCTTCTTGTGTTTGAAGAAGAGTCGAATCTTTCTGACCCAGTGGTATCTGGGCTCCAGCTGGCAGGACAGGCTGTAGCTACAGGACAGAGCAGAGCTGGGAGCTCTCAGGAGCCACACATCACATGTGCATCCTGGAGCCTGCCAGCAGCTGGAGTCGAAGGGCCCCAGGGGTCGCCATGCAACCAGATCTGAGGCTGACCATGGAGCCATGGCCATGGGTTCTGGAGCTGGTCAGCAGAGAGAGTCTGCCCTGCCCTCCCCCAACTCCTGACCCGACTCACCTCTCCTCCTTGCTCAGGGGCTCCACGGCCTGGAACCAGGCCCCAAAGTGCTCGTCGGGCTGCACGGTGTACAGATTTGCAGCCTCCTGGAGCAGCTCGATCTCCTCCATCAGTTTGAATTGCTAGGACAGAGCAAGCACAGGATGCCTACAGGGCCTGAGTGGGGGACCCTGCAGGGCTCGTGGAGGGGGTGAGGAAGGGGCAAGGGGCCAGTCTGGGGCCTTTGCCCACTTGGGAACCCTCCCTCCCTGTGATTCCAGTCAGGGCTTGACTGCTCTCACACTTGGCTCAAAATAGCTCCTCCTCCAGGAAGAAGTCTTTGATGCCAGCCCTTCCCCCACCCACCAATGCCATAGGATCCCTAGCTCTGTATATCGAACTGTGCAAATAAATGTTCCACCCTGGGGATTGGGCCAGAGGGGGTCCTGCCCACTGCGGGGGGGTCTCTGATTTCCAACCCCCACCCTCCCCACCGGGAGGCCGCAGCTGCTTACTTCATTCCATTTCCGACAGTTGAGCACATTGCCCTGGAAAGCAGACAGCCGCAGTCCATCAGAAACAGCCCCCTTGGCCAGCACTAGCCCCCATCCACAGCTCTTGCAATGCTGCTCTACTGCCAGTGGGCAGGCCCATCCAGAGCCCAGACTTGGACCTGGGCCAGTCTCTGGGCTCCAGAGCAGGGGGCACAGAGCAACTGAGGCAAGAGACCTTGTAACCCAAACCTCTCTGATGACACGTGGGGAGACTCAGGCCTCAGGCAGGAAGGGACAGCTCAGCCACTGATGTGCTTCCTGACTGGGAGGGGCCCGACTTCTCTTCCCTCACTGGCAGGGCCAGAGGGAGAGGCTGAGTCCAGCTCAGACACCACCTCCTG
>NW_025795487.1:0-8610 GCF_021613505.1 Equus quagga
CATCAGCTAGGTTGCTTCCAACATCACAAGGGGAGAAGACCACGACTGCATTCTATTGTTTAATTTGGTTTACAAATGGGTCTTACTTAAATGATAAACAAGGATGGTTAATCCAGTAAAAAGATTTCCCTCTACAGGCTTAAGAAATCACCACGGAAGAAGAAAAATAATATATGTAGGTTGCAAGAAAAGGGGAAAATAATACTTTTGGCAACTTTCTCCCACTCGCTCATATAGCCTCTACTACTTGTGCTATATGCCCAAAGTATAATCCAGAGAAGCCACTTCATGAGTCACAAGCCCACTTTCCTTTTCTAAGGGACCCTTTGAGGTATGACAATTGGACTTTGTCCAAATGCCACCATCTCAAGGATAAATATATCTTGTAATGATCTGTATGTTCTCACATTGGATTGAGGCCTTTCCTTGCAGAAGAGCAAAGGCTTTAACTCTAGGTAAATTACTATTAGAGAGAATAATTCCTGTTTGGGGAATTCCTACTGAGTTACATAGTGACTGGGGAACTCAAATCTGTTTGTAATGTTTGGCCAATATTGCAGCATTTCCACTGCGCTTACCATCCTCGATCTTCAGGACTGGTAAAACTAATGGCACAACTAGGACTTAATTGGCAAGCTTTCAGAGGCATTTACTCTCTCACTACCAAAAGCTCTTGTGCTAGTGCTCCTTAATCTTAGATCTATACTTTTTGTAAACATCAGCTGTCTCATTTTGAAATAATAATAAAACAGCCTATGCAATTAGATGAATAAATATATGAACTAGCTTTTCTTAAGGGATATATTACATTGTTGTCACGGTCTTATTGAGGTACTTAAAGTAAAATGAAAGATTGGTAGCTGATTCTTTCACAGAGCTCCCAGAACTTAAGGATCTTGGACTGTAACCTGAAGAATTTATTTATTGAAAGAGACGTCAAATAAGACTGTTTGCAGCCCTGTAGAGAAGGACCAAACCAGGAGGAGAAGAAGACGACATCTGTTGTAGACAGCTGTCCCGAGACTCCGGACCAGGCCTCTATTCCCAACTTTCTATCTCCTCATTTAAACATTTGTTATGCTTAAACTGTAAACCTTCGTTATAATTTGTTTGGAATACTATCATACTTAAAGAAAGGGATTAATGTGGAACAGATTGATCTTGAAGGCCAGGAATTTATCGAGTGACTCCTAATGGAACTCAATGGGGTTATGTGGAACAAATCTTTGGCCTTGGCTACTGTCTGGATGGCTAAAACACTGCACCCTGAGTTTCCTTTAAAAGCAGGGAAGGAGTCAGGCTGAGTTAAAACCTGTTGCCAATCTCCCTCTCTTTAAGGCCAGATGGGCTTGTTCAGTGTTCCACTGGTATGGCTATATTTTCAGCTATATGTGCTTCTTCTTTGGGGCTAAAAGATGTCGTTATCACATATGGAAGCTCTGACTAAATTTACTCAAGGAGCCCTTAATGATAGTCAAGCAGGGATAGCCTTATTAAATACCGAAATGTCTTTAATGTGAGAGCCTGTCCTTCAAAACAGAATGGCTTTAGATATTCTTACTGCATCCCAAGGTGGTACATATACAATTATTCAGACTGAATGCTGTGTTTTTGTACATGATGAATCTTCCAATGTGTCATCTCTGCTAAAGCACATGAAGAAGCAAGTGGATGCCTTATGTGAATCCTGCACCCACTTTGATTTATTTGGTTGGCTCCCTTTTCAGTATCAGTTCCCTTTTTCGATCTGTATTGGAATTCCTATTTCTATTATTTATTGGAATCCTTGTACTGGTCATAATATTCAAACTAATTGTTGTTTTCTTTACTCAGTGTTGTAAGAGTAGCATACAAACTAGAGTAATGATTGCTCAAATGGCTTGAGACAGTTGATCTATCTTATAACCCTGGACAAATTTCCTTTTCTGATAGAGACTATGGCTAAGAATTCATTTAAGACTAATCCTCTCAAAAATGCTGTTATTATCGTTACTGTACTTGTTCTATAATCATATACACTGTAAATGCAAGGTGTCATAGAAAAGCTCATATACAATGTTTGTGCAACAATCTAAATTAATTACATAACGTATGAAATGCTTCCTCTGTTAAGAAATATACTTCCATGCTTGTCCACTATTTCCCCCCAATGTGGATGACTAGGCAAATAATGAGATAAAAGCTTAGCACCGAGGAACATGATGGACCCAGGGCAGGCAGCAACCACCCTGGCACCGAGGGACAATGTTTTGATCATCAATGCTTTCTATCGAAAGATTAGAGATCAAAAGGGGAAAATGACAAATAAAAATGGCAAGCACTAGGATCTATTGGAGAATATGAGGAAGCTATTTGGTATAAACCTAATTCGGCCTGACCTTGTCTTTCTAAAAGGGCCTGACCAAGGCAGTTGAGCATGCATTGTATATCTGCTTTAGAGATTCCCTATGGCAAGAGCAAAGGCCCTTGAGATAAAGGTGCAACCTCCCTCCCCCTCCCAACTTTGGCATCTCCTTAAGGATTAAGCATCTTTCCTTAGGCTAGAAACTGATTGCTGCACTCACCTGTGACCGCCCAGCTCGAGACATAGACTTGCCTCCTGCTACACCCATGAAGATAGCAGACCCACTACCTGCTGTGTCCATCAAGTGCTGTGCTGACAGGGCAATCTTGTGACTATTGTGCGAGGGACATTTCAATCATATGTAAAGCACCCTCTCTGGGGGTATATAACCATTCTGTACACCTCATTTCTTTGGTGCCCTTTCTTCCTTCGGGAAGAAAGGCCCTGGGCCATGGTCCTCAGATTTCAGCTCAGAATAAACTCACCCAAATTTTCATTTACAGATTGGTTATGGATTATTTTCGTCGACAGTTCTTGGCGTAGTTGCTGCAGGATTTCAGAGAAACCCACCGGAGGCCACCTGGAATCTACACTGAACTGGCATTCGGTACCAATAAGGGCCCATTGAGCCCCCCAGATCACTGCATTCTTCAGGTGACCCTGGTGAGTTCTCCTGAAACCCGGACCTCCTTACTTTAAGTTGACGGTCCAAGAGTTTATATGAGCTGGGTAAGGTCTTAAGACTAGAGGTTTGAGGGGTACCAGTACAGTTCCTAGGGCAGAGGAGCCTAGAGGGAAGTTCCTAGGCCAAAGGAGCCTAGAGGAACTTGGGAGTGAATGGGGAATGCTGACGTTTTTAACTTGGCTTTAAATTGGAAAGAATTGTGTTTATAAAGTCTGAACAAACTGCTTGATAGAGAAATGAGAGACTGAACGTGTTCAGCTCCGAAGAAAAGGGACACTTGCTCCTCCCGGCCTTTACCAAAAGGCGCCCTTAGGTGACTAAGGACCTCAGCGGGAGTGTCACAGGATCAATCCTCCCGACGTGCAGCGGTCCCATAGGGAACTCCACTCTCATTCACGGTAATTAATTACAGGCTTGTCCGGGGACGCGCACATAAGGGCTGGTCACCCGCGCTCCGAGCCCCATGGTGGTTTTAGACTGCTGGAGGAAAAACCGAGGCACGTAAGAGAGTGTTTACGACCTTTCTATGGGGAGTAACACTCACAAGCAACACACTTTCTGACCCACGACACTGTCCTTAGAAGTTGTTCAGACTTTATAACAAAACAAGGTTAAAAGAGAAGCGGGAAATCAAGCTTCTAAAACAGCTCGATCAGTTCCCGAATGGGCACCCTTTCCTCCAGACTCCAGTTGGCTTTATGCTGTGATTGCAATTGCTTAACAAAGGGGGATCCCAAGCCAGATTGCTAAGGCCAAAAGAAAGAATAAGAAAGAAAAAAAAAAACTGGGAAAACAAGTTTTTTCACCGAGGTCTGCTATGAGAACACCAAAGTCAAATCTAAGCAAAATGTTTGTCTATATGTCTGTCTGTGTGTCTATATATGTTACAAAAATTTTTATATTTTACCTCGGGATGGTACAATTTCTAAAGAGCTCCATTCAATTGACTTAAAGTAAGAGCTTACAAAAAGTTTTTCTAAAAGTTCTAACCCAATGTCTTTCAAGTTAACATGATATAGGTTAATCTTTGGTTAATGAAAGTTTAAGTTGTTGGTTTGATTGAAAAGGCATGTCCTCAAAAGTTGCTGGTATTTGAATATGGTGCAGGCATGCAGCCTGGGTTTACTAGTCAAATAAGTTCATGTTGTCTGTTAAATTCGTCAGCAAAGTAATAGCTTTAAATGATGACCAGTTTTGTCTAACGCCTCGTGAAGTTTTCGTAGGTAATCTGAACATGATTGTTGGAAACAAATGATTTAAATAGACAAAAGTGGGTAAAATAACTGTTTTATGGTCTGTATACTTGGGAAAAAACAGCTTCCAAATTCTTTTTGGTAACTTAAAACTTCAGAGTTTTGCTAAATTAAGTTAAATGATAAAAATCTGAGTATCTGGGTCATTTTTGGATTGGATAGAACACAAACATTGCTAAATATATCTAAGTTATCTACTTTTGGCTTCTTATTGCAGAGAGGCTAAAAGTCTTTGGGTCTCTTACTGTAAAGTGTGGCATGTTTCTAGAAATTACGAAAAGTGTTTAGAATGCTGGGATAAAAGACAATTCGTAATTGCTTACCTTTTTAGTGTTTACTACGGTTTGTTAAAGGTCAAAGAGTTCTAATATATGTGATTAAAGCTGCTAGAAATTAATAAGAAAAACAGCTCTGTATTCAAGGAAAGTAAGGTGTAAGTTTTCAGTAAAGAAGGTATAAAAAGAATGGAAATTTTGTTTGGTTCGTTAAGAAAGATAAATTTGTCCTAAAGTACTAGGAGGAAAAAAAAAAAAGAGAACATGGGACAAATTCTGAAGGCAAAAAGAAAGTTGTAGAAGGTTTGTGAAGGAGAAATTCTGAAAGGAGTTTTATACCTGGTCAAGTTGGCTAAGATTAAAGTAAATGCAACTAAGTGAATGAGTTTAAATGTTAAAAATAAGCTGGTGCAAAAATTAAAATTTGACTTTCTCTTTTAAAAGGATAATTTTCTTAAACTCTTAGTCTGCTCTTGATAAAGAAGTTATAAAAGATTTTTCCTTCTGAGTAAGTTTACAGAAGATCTATGCTTTGTTAAGGTAATTTCCTAGGTGCAAAAAGACAGGGGTCTCTCTATTAAGGTTTTTTTGCTGTTGTCACTTTGATTAAATATTATGAGCCTTGTTTCATTGACCCTTGTTTTACAATGAAAAGATCAGCAACCTCTTGATCTTGTTTAAGTGTTTAAAAATCTTTTGATATTTTTGACAAGTTTCTCCCTCAAACAAATAGTCACGTCCTGAATTAAGGCTTTCCTTTGACCTGGATGAAGGAAGACAATTTCTCTGAGGATTTTCAGAGGGCCCCTGAAACTTCTCAAAGAAATTTGTTCTCTCTTCCTCTGAAGGAGGGATACTAGTTAGGCTTGTTTGGAATGCTAAATTGCATGAGAAGCATTGTCAAGCAAATGATAATAAACCTCAGGTTATATTGTGTAGGTAAATGTTATTCACTATTTTAACCTTGCTACTGATGAGGATTATTTTAGGCTGGTTACTGTTGAAAATTGCAGATGAGAAGGAGACTCTGAGAAGTGGAAATTGCTTGCCCTTTGATAAGAGACATTTGCATTTGTGAAGGAAGTCTCCATCTGTGGGTGTTTCCCTCTCTGCACCAGGAGGAACAGGGGAAGACCTTATCTCTAGAAACTCTTAATGGGGGTGTCAAGGACTTAAGTCTTGTTTATTGTGCTTGTCTGGTGACCTCATGTAGCTGACTCCCCCCACCACCAACATCCTCCTTTGTCTTTAGCTAAAGATAGTATTTAGGGTGGTGGCTTCTGGAATTTACTTAATCCGATTTGATTCTTATCTGAAAGTTATAGGACCACCCAATAGCCAGACCCCACCTGCACTGATACCATTTTAACTTTTTTTTACATATTCTTTCCTTTGTCCTGTAAAGAGATGACTCACATGCCTCTGCCTTAGATTTAGCTCTACTGTCAACCCATGTTTGCAGCAGCAGCTCCTCCTGCCCGTGGGTCCCGTCCCCATGTTATTCTCTAGATGGGACAGCACTACTGCCAGACCTTGAGAGAGTCCAAAAAAAATCTTTCTTTTGACTCCTCAGCTCACCAACCCCACATCAGCTAGGTTGCTTCCAACATCACAAGGGGAGAAGACCACGACTGCATTCTATTGTTTAATTTGGTTTACAAATGGGTCTTACTTAAATGATAAACAAGGATGGTTAATCCAGTAAAAAGATTTCCCTCTACAGGCTTAAGAAATCACCACGGAAGAAGAAAAATAATATATGTAGGTTGCAAGAAAAGGGGAAAATAATACTTTTGGCAACTTTCTCCCACTCGCTCATATAGCCTCTACTACTTGTGCTATATGCCCAAAGTATAATCCAGAGAAGCCACTTCATGAGTCACAAGCCCACTTTCCTTTTCTAAGGGACCCTTTGAGGTATGACAATTGGACTTTGTCCAAATGCCACCATCTCAAGGATAAATATATCTTGTAATGATCTGTATGTTCTCACATTGGATTGAGGCCTTTCCTTGCAGAAGAGCAAAGGCTTTAACTCTAGGTAAATTACTATTAGAGAGAATAATTCCTGTTTGGGGAATTCCTACTGAGTTACATAGTGACTGGGGAACTCAAATCTGTTTGTAATGTTTGGCCAATATTGCAGCATTTCCACTGCGCTTACCATCCTCGATCTTCAGGACTGGTAAAACTAATGGCACAACTAGGACTTAATTGGCAAGCTTTCAGAGGCATTTACTCTCTCACTACCAAAAGCTCTTGTGCTAGTGCTCCTTAATCTTAGATCTATACTTTTTGTAAACATCAGCTGTCTCATTTTGAAATAATAATAAAACAGCCTATGCAATTAGATGAATAAATATATGAACTAGCTTTTCTTAAGGGATATATTACATTGTTGTCACGGTCTTATTGAGGTACTTAAAGTAAAATGAAAGATTGGTAGCTGATTCTTTCACAGAGCTCCCAGAACTTAAGGATCTTGGACTGTAACCTGAAGAATTTATTTATTGAAAGAGACGTCAAATAAGACTGTTTGCAGCCCTGTAGAGAAGGACCAAACCAGGAGGAGAAGAAGACGACATCTGTTGTAGACAGCTGTCCCGAGACTCCGGACCAGGCCTCTATTCCCAACTTTCTATCTCCTCATTTAAACATTTGTTATGCTTAAACTGTAAACCTTCGTTATAATTTGTTTGGAATACTATCATACTTAAAGAAAGGGATTAATGTGGAACAGATTGATCTTGAAGGCCAGGAATTTATCGAGTGACTCCTAATGGAACTCAATGGGGTTATGTGGAACAAATCTTTGGCCTTGGCTACTGTCTGGATGGCTAAAACACTGCACCCTGAGTTTCCTTTAAAAGCAGGGAAGGAGTCAGGCTGAGTTAAAACCTGTTGCCAATCTCCCTCTCTTTAAGGCCAGATGGGCTTGTTCAGTGTTCCACTGGTATGGCTATATTTTCAGCTATATGTGCTTCTTCTTTGGGGCTAAAAGATGTCGTTATCACATATGGAAGCTCTGACTAAATTTACTCAAGGAGCCCTTAATGATAGTCAAGCAGGGATAGCCTTATTAAATACCGAAATGTCTTTAATGTGAGAGCCTGTCCTTCAAAACAGAATGGCTTTAGATATTCTTACTGCATCCCAAGGTGGTACATATACAATTATTCAGACTGAATGCTGTGTTTTTGTACATGATGAATCTTCCAATGTGTCATCTCTGCTAAAGCACATGAAGAAGCAAGTGGATGCCTTATGTGAATCCTGCACCCACTTTGATTTATTTGGTTGGCTCCCTTTTCAGTATCAGTTCCCTTTTTCGATCTGTATTGGAATTCCTATTTCTATTATTTATTGGAATCCTTGTACTGGTCATAATATTCAAACTAATTGTTGTTTTCTTTACTCAGTGTTGTAAGAGTAGCATACAAACTAGAGTAATGATTGCTCAAATGGCTTGAGACAGTTGATCTATCTTATAACCCTGGACAAATTTCCTTTTCTGATAGAGACTATGGCTAAGAATTCATTTAAGACTAATCCTCTCAAAAATGCTGTTATTATCGTTACTGTACTTGTTCTATAATCATATACACTGTAAATGCAAGGTGTCATAGAAAAGCTCATATACAATGTTTGTGCAACAATCTAAATTAATTACATAACGTATGAAATGCTTCCTCTGTTAAGAAATATACTTCCATGCTTGTCCACTATTTCCCCCCAATGTGGATGACTAGGCAAATAATGAGATAAAAGCTTAGCACCGAGGAACATGATGGACCCAGGGCAGGCAGCAACCACCCTGGCACCGAGGGACAATGTTTTGATCATCAATGCTTTCTATCGAAAGATTAGAGATCAAAAGGGGAAAATGACAAATAAAAATGGCAAGCACTAGGATCTATTGGAGAATATGAGGAAGCTATTTGGTATAAACCTAATTCGGCCTGACCTTGTCTTTCTAAAAGGGCCTGACCAAGGCAGTTGAGCATGCATTGTATATCTGCTTTAGAGATTCCCTATGGCAAGAGCAAAGGCCCT
>NW_025795488.1:0-1678 GCF_021613505.1 Equus quagga
GACACCTCCGACGATGGTCCGGTTGGTCCTGAGCTTCCAGCTGATGATCCAGTTGTCCCTGACCCTTGAGCTGGTGGGCCGGTCGCCCCTGATGCCACGACAGGTGGTGCACTGCTCTCCGACCCTACCGAAGACGGCCCGCTGGTCCCTGGCGCGCCGGCTGATGACCCAGCGGTCGCTGATCCTTCCGCTGGGGCTCCACTTGTGGCTAACCCTCCCGGCGGGGGCCCGGTTGTCCCTGTGGCTCCAGGCAATGTGCCACTTGTCCCTGATCCTTGAGCTGCCGCTCCAGTGGTCCCGGGGCCCCCGGTGGACAGTCCTCTTGCCCCTGACACCTCAGCCGAGGGTCCCGTGGTCCCTGATCCTCCCGGTGCTGGTCCGCTCGCCACGGTGACTCCAGCTGTTGGCCCACTGGTTCCTGCACTTCCAGCTGCTGCTGCCGTTGACTCCCTCGGGCCTGAAGACGACGGCCCCGTGGTGGCGGATCCCTGTGCCGACGGTCCGCTTGTTCCTGACCCTCCTGGGGCTGGTCGGGTGGTTGCTGACGCTTCCGCTGATGGTCCTGGGCTCCGTGGTGCTCCACTTGCTGCTCCCCTTGACCCCGTGACTTCCGCTGCGGGTCCGGTTGTCCCTGACCCTACCGCAGATGACCCAGTCGTCTCCGGGCCTACGACGGGCTGTCCCGTGGTCCCTGATGCTCCAGCTGGTGACCCGCTTGTCCCTGATCCCTCAGCTGATACCCGAGTTGCTCCTGCTCCTCCTGGTGACGACGGGCCAGCTGTCCCTGTCAACCCAGACGACGGTCCAGGCGTCCTTGAGCCCTCAGCTGAGACTCCAGTTGTCCCTGACCCTTCACCTGAAGCTCCAGTGGTCCCTGTTCCCACCGCAGCCGAGCCAGTCGCCTCGGACCCGACGACAGATGGGCCACCGGTGCCCGTTACTCTGGCTCTTGGCCCAGGAGTCTCTGACGCTCCAGCTGACGGCCTTGGGGTCCCGGGCCCTCCGGTTGCCGGTCCCGTAGCCCCTGTGTCTCCAGCGGATGGCCGCGTTGCTTCGGACCTTCCACCCGCCGACGCGGTTGTCCCCGGCCTTGCCTCTGACGGTCCGGTCGTCCCGGACCCTCCAACGGAGGCTCCAGGGGTCCCTGAGCCCACAGCAGATGGCCCAGTGGTCGCTGATCCTACCCCAGGTGGCCCAGTGGAACCTGCCCCTCCGGCTGCTTGGCCAGTTGTCCCTGGCGCTTCAGCTGATGGGGCAGCGGTCCCTGATACGCCACCTGCTGGCCCTGTGGTCTCCAACCGCCCCGCTGAGGTTCCAGGCGCTCCCGACGCGGGGGCTGACGGTCCAGCTGTCGGGGACTCTCCCGCTGGTGGTCCAGTTGTCCTTGACCCTACAACAGATGGTCCGGTGGTCCCTGGCCCCGCAACGGTCGGCCCGGTGGAACCTGCCACTCTGCCTGATGGTCCAGTGGCCGTTGACCCTCCAGCTGCCGGTCCCGTTGTCACTGGCCCTTCAGCGGGTGGTCCTGCGGTCCGCGACGCGGCCGTGGCTGGTCCGGTTGCCCCTGTGACCCCAGCTGTTGGCCCACTTGTTCCTGACCTTCCGGCTGGCGGCCCAGTTGTCCTGGAGCCCGCGACAGGCGCAGCGGTGCTTCCTGATCCCTCAGCTGCTGGCCCTG
>NW_025795489.1:0-1678 GCF_021613505.1 Equus quagga
CAGGGCCAGCAGCTGAGGGATCAGGAAGCACCGCTGCGCCTGTCGCGGGCTCCAGGACAACTGGGCCGCCAGCCGGAAGGTCAGGAACAAGTGGGCCAACAGCTGGGGTCACAGGGGCAACCGGACCAGCCACGGCCGCGTCGCGGACCGCAGGACCACCCGCTGAAGGGCCAGTGACAACGGGACCGGCAGCTGGAGGGTCAACGGCCACTGGACCATCAGGCAGAGTGGCAGGTTCCACCGGGCCGACCGTTGCGGGGCCAGGGACCACCGGACCATCTGTTGTAGGGTCAAGGACAACTGGACCACCAGCGGGAGAGTCCCCGACAGCTGGACCGTCAGCCCCCGCGTCGGGAGCGCCTGGAACCTCAGCGGGGCGGTTGGAGACCACAGGGCCAGCAGGTGGCGTATCAGGGACCGCTGCCCCATCAGCTGAAGCGCCAGGGACAACTGGCCAAGCAGCCGGAGGGGCAGGTTCCACTGGGCCACCTGGGGTAGGATCAGCGACCACTGGGCCATCTGCTGTGGGCTCAGGGACCCCTGGAGCCTCCGTTGGAGGGTCCGGGACGACCGGACCGTCAGAGGCAAGGCCGGGGACAACCGCGTCGGCGGGTGGAAGGTCCGAAGCAACGCGGCCATCCGCTGGAGACACAGGGGCTACGGGACCGGCAACCGGAGGGCCCGGGACCCCAAGGCCGTCAGCTGGAGCGTCAGAGACTCCTGGGCCAAGAGCCAGAGTAACGGGCACCGGTGGCCCATCTGTCGTCGGGTCCGAGGCGACTGGCTCGGCTGCGGTGGGAACAGGGACCACTGGAGCTTCAGGTGAAGGGTCAGGGACAACTGGAGTCTCAGCTGAGGGCTCAAGGACGCCTGGACCGTCGTCTGGGTTGACAGGGACAGCTGGCCCGTCGTCACCAGGAGGAGCAGGAGCAACTCGGGTATCAGCTGAGGGATCAGGGACAAGCGGGTCACCAGCTGGAGCATCAGGGACCACGGGACAGCCCGTCGTAGGCCCGGAGACGACTGGGTCATCTGCGGTAGGGTCAGGGACAACCGGACCCGCAGCGGAAGTCACGGGGTCAAGGGGAGCAGCAAGTGGAGCACCACGGAGCCCAGGACCATCAGCGGAAGCGTCAGCAACCACCCGACCAGCCCCAGGAGGGTCAGGAACAAGCGGACCGTCGGCACAGGGATCCGCCACCACGGGGCCGTCGTCTTCAGGCCCGAGGGAGTCAACGGCAGCAGCAGCTGGAAGTGCAGGAACCAGTGGGCCAACAGCTGGAGTCACCGTGGCGAGCGGACCAGCACCGGGAGGATCAGGGACCACGGGACCCTCGGCTGAGGTGTCAGGGGCAAGAGGACTGTCCACCGGGGGCCCCGGGACCACTGGAGCGGCAGCTCAAGGATCAGGGACAAGTGGCACATTGCCTGGAGCCACAGGGACAACCGGGCCCCCGCCGGGAGGGTTAGCCACAAGTGGAGCCCCAGCGGAAGGATCAGCGACCGCTGGGTCATCAGCCGGCGCGCCAGGGACCAGCGGGCCGTCTTCGGTAGGGTCGGAGAGCAGTGCACCACCTGTCGTGGCATCAGGGGCGACCGGCCCACCAGCTCAAGGGTCAGGGACAACTGGATCATCAGCTGGAAGCTCAGGACCAACCGGACCATCGTCGGAGGTGTC
>NW_025795490.1:0-1198 GCF_021613505.1 Equus quagga
CAGGGCCAGCAGCTGAGGGATCAGGAAGCACCGCTGCGCCTGTCGCGGGCTCCAGGACAACTGGGCCGCCAGCCGGAAGGTCAGGAACAAGTGGGCCAACAGCTGGGGTCACAGGGGCAACCGGACCAGCCACGGCCGCGTCGCGGACCGCAGGACCACCCGCTGAAGGGCCAGTGACAACGGGACCGGCAGCTGGAGGGTCAACGGCCACTGGACCATCAGGCAGAGTGGCAGGTTCCACCGGGCCGACCGTTGCGGGGCCAGGGACCACCGGACCATCTGTTGTAGGGTCAAGGACAACTGGACCACCAGCGGGAGAGTCCCCGACAGCTGGACCGTCAGCCCCCGCGTCGGGAGCGCCTGGAACCTCAGCGGGGCGGTTGGAGACCACAGGGCCAGCAGGTGGCGTATCAGGGACCGCAGCCCCATCAGCTGAAGCGCCAGGGACAACTGGCCAAGCAGCCGGAGGGGCAGGTTCCACTGGGCCACCTGGGGTAGGATCAGCGACCACTGGGCCATCTGCTGTGGGCTCAGGGACCCCTGGAGCCTCCGTTGGAGGGTCCGGGACGACCGGACCGTCAGAGGCAAGGCCGGGGACAACCGCGTCGGCGGGTGGAAGGTCCGAAGCAACGCGGCCATCCGCTGGAGACACAGGGGCTACGGGACCGGCAACCGGAGGGCCCGGGACCCCAAGGCCGTCAGCTGGAGCGTCAGAGACTCCTGGGCCAAGAGCCAGAGTAACGGGCACCGGTGGCCCATCTGTCGTCGGGTCCGAGGCGACTGGCTCGGCTGCGGTGGGAACAGGGACCACTGGAGCTTCAGGTGAAGGGTCAGGGACAACTGGAGTCTCAGCTGAGGGCTCAAGGACGCCTGGACCGTCGTCTGGGTTGACAGGGACAGCTGGCCCGTCGTCACCAGGAGGAGCAGGAGCAACTCGGGTATCAGCTGAGGGATCAGGGACAAGCGGGTCACCAGCTGGAGCATCAGGGACCACGGGACAGCCCGTCGTAGGCCCGGAGACAACTGGGTCATCTGCGGTAGGGTCAGGGACAACCGGACCCGCAGCGGAAGTCACGGGGTCAAGGGGAGCAGCAAGTGGAGCACCACGGAGCCCAGGACCATCAGCGGAAGCGTCAGCAACCACCCGACCAGCCCCAGGAGGGTCAGGAACAAGCGGACCGTCGGCACAGGGATCCGC
>NW_025795491.1:0-1198 GCF_021613505.1 Equus quagga
GCGGATCCCTGTGCCGACGGTCCGCTTGTTCCTGACCCTCCTGGGGCTGGTCGGGTGGTTGCTGACGCTTCCGCTGATGGTCCTGGGCTCCGTGGTGCTCCACTTGCTGCTCCCCTTGACCCCGTGACTTCCGCTGCGGGTCCGGTTGTCCCTGACCCTACCGCAGATGACCCAGTTGTCTCCGGGCCTACGACGGGCTGTCCCGTGGTCCCTGATGCTCCAGCTGGTGACCCGCTTGTCCCTGATCCCTCAGCTGATACCCGAGTTGCTCCTGCTCCTCCTGGTGACGACGGGCCAGCTGTCCCTGTCAACCCAGACGACGGTCCAGGCGTCCTTGAGCCCTCAGCTGAGACTCCAGTTGTCCCTGACCCTTCACCTGAAGCTCCAGTGGTCCCTGTTCCCACCGCAGCCGAGCCAGTCGCCTCGGACCCGACGACAGATGGGCCACCGGTGCCCGTTACTCTGGCTCTTGGCCCAGGAGTCTCTGACGCTCCAGCTGACGGCCTTGGGGTCCCGGGCCCTCCGGTTGCCGGTCCCGTAGCCCCTGTGTCTCCAGCGGATGGCCGCGTTGCTTCGGACCTTCCACCCGCCGACGCGGTTGTCCCCGGCCTTGCCTCTGACGGTCCGGTCGTCCCGGACCCTCCAACGGAGGCTCCAGGGGTCCCTGAGCCCACAGCAGATGGCCCAGTGGTCGCTGATCCTACCCCAGGTGGCCCAGTGGAACCTGCCCCTCCGGCTGCTTGGCCAGTTGTCCCTGGCGCTTCAGCTGATGGGGCTGCGGTCCCTGATACGCCACCTGCTGGCCCTGTGGTCTCCAACCGCCCCGCTGAGGTTCCAGGCGCTCCCGACGCGGGGGCTGACGGTCCAGCTGTCGGGGACTCTCCCGCTGGTGGTCCAGTTGTCCTTGACCCTACAACAGATGGTCCGGTGGTCCCTGGCCCCGCAACGGTCGGCCCGGTGGAACCTGCCACTCTGCCTGATGGTCCAGTGGCCGTTGACCCTCCAGCTGCCGGTCCCGTTGTCACTGGCCCTTCAGCGGGTGGTCCTGCGGTCCGCGACGCGGCCGTGGCTGGTCCGGTTGCCCCTGTGACCCCAGCTGTTGGCCCACTTGTTCCTGACCTTCCGGCTGGCGGCCCAGTTGTCCT
Organism: Equus quagga; assembly: GCF_021613505.1. Classification (NCBI taxonomy): domain Eukaryota; kingdom Metazoa; phylum Chordata; class Mammalia; order Perissodactyla; family Equidae; genus Equus; species Equus quagga. The sequence goes on from NW_025795491.1 coordinate 1,146, forward strand.
GGAGCCCGCGACAGGCGCAGCGGTGCTTCCTGATCCCTCAGCTGCTGGCCCTG
>NW_025795492.1:0-7346 GCF_021613505.1 Equus quagga
GAAAATGATAATTTAATGTACAGGAAGAGGAGAAAATCAAGAAAGACAAAGTAGTAAGCTGAGATATAATCTGTTTTCTACACCGTTTTCTTTTTTTTCTGTGTAGGGCCCTGCTCTCCTCACACCCCACTCCTAGTGGGTTAGAGAATGAATTTGTTGAATTATCTGTCTTCAAAACAGGAGCTGGCAGGAAAAACAGAAATATTTTCTTCACCTAAAACCACTAGAGCATACAGACTCCTAAAATGGCTCCGCCTCTACCCCAGCCTCCTGTCTCGCTCACGGGGCACTTCGTGCTGTTGAGCTATCTTTTCCCACCAAATAGGGCCAAGAGCAAGATGGAGATTTTTTAACTCACTTCCCACCACTACCAAATACTTATGACTAAATGAAACGTAAAAACTGAATCGTCTTCTTACATGCAGTGATTTGTTTTCTATCTATAGTAGGAAAATATCTAGTTAAGTACGTACTGCATAGATTGTAGACTTGGTAGTGGTTTCGATGCTTGGTATCCAGGAACCGCACAACTTCCTAAAATCGATGGACACATATATTACATATATCCACATGGCACCAACATAAGCCACTTCCTAGGAGTAGCCTGAAATGTTTATTACCTTTTATTCACTTGTCCCTCGCTTAGCACCTTTTAGGGGAGATTCAGGGACTATAAGAGTATGTGCATTCCAAATCACATCTAACCCACTGATAGTTTTCAAATAGCCCACAAGGTTGTGCTTGACTACCCTGATTAGCCTCTACTATAAATACACATTGTTTAAAGATACCAGACAAGGAAATTAGCTGGTTGACTAGTTTTAAGTGAATTTATTCCTACTCATTAACTCGCAGTACTATATGATTCTTATCTAGATCTAATTCTACATAGATATGTATTTTAGATAATGATCTGGATTTTACAATCTACCTAAGCATTACTTAAATAAATAAATGCAAAAAAATGTATGTATGTGTGTGCATGACAGAAAAAGATAAACACGTTATGTCAAATTTTAGATAAATGGCAACAATATGGAGAATTTCTTGGCTCATCTGTGTTTTCTTATTTTCTAAAATGAATATATATGTGTGTATGTGTATATATGTGTATGTTATACACACATATATGTATATATATATAACTAAAAATAATAAATAGTGGTTATTATTTAAAATACAGTTAATATCACCATACTAATACAATATTTCCAGCAAACTTATCCAACTGCAACACACACATGTGCATGTATCTCTGCCAAAAACAGAAGTGACTGTAAAAAATGTCAAAAATTGATTAGTACAGTACCCTTATAGCAATGTTTACTGGCTTAATATTGAGAAAAAGAAAAATTAAGGTATCAAAATGATCAATTTGTTAAATTGGTTATCCCTGTCAGGAGGAAATAATAAATCAAAAAGATAAACACTCTGAGTCTGCATAGCACTGTGGTAGGGGGGATAAATAGTCTTACACGTGTCAAAAAATGTGTGGGATCCCTACACCAAGATAAAATCCAGATGGACTGAGGTATCAAATATACAAAGCCACAAATATCTCTAAGAAATGTAAATGAACATCAATTCTTTGGATGAGGAAGAACTAAGGATTATCAATGGAAGATCAACAGATTTAGGTTTGACTTCACAAAAATTTGAAACTTCTGTTTAAAAAAAGCCACAGTACAACAAACAAATGACAGGAGATTCTTCAGTAAAATTAAGAGAATAAGGACTATGCCTAGTGTAATCTATAAACTAGTTATAGTAGTACAAACTAATAACACAGTAACAACAATGTAAAGATTACTCTCTCACCCTATAGATAAATAGGCCATAAATAAAAGTGGCAATTCACAAAAGAGAAAATCCAACTGGCTAACAACCTACAAAGATAAATATTTAGCCTCACCAATAAAGATGCCAAAACAGTAATGAAATGCCATTTTCACCCATAACATTAGCCTTTCCTTTTTTAATGAGAAGACCCAATGCTGGCAAATATGGCATGAAAATTCCTTGCAGGCCAGTTAATAAGTACATTTCAAGAAAAGAAAATTGAAGGTTAATATCTCATTAGTATATACAAAAATTTCTAAATAAAATATTAGCAAATAGAATCTAATGATATATTAAAAAGGATAATACATTAAGACCAAAGGGGGTTTATTCCAGGAATAGAAAATATTGTTTTAACATTCGAAAATCTCAATGGAATAAGAGAAAAACATTTTGATTATCTCAGTAGATGCAGAAAAAGTATATGATATATTCAGCACCGACTGATGATTAAAAACTCTTAGCAAACTATAAATAAAATGGAAGTTTCTTAATCTGGTAAAGGATAGCTACAAAAAGCCTCTAGAAAATATCATTCTAATATTGAAATAGCTAATTCTTTCTACCTAAATTTGGGAACAAGGCAAGGCTGTCTACTCTTACCACTTCTATTCAACATTACATTGGAGGTCCTAGACAGCTGAATAAAGAAAGAAAAAGAAATGAAAAGTACAAAAAGTGGGATTAAAGTAGTAAATTACATGATTATGTATGTAAAATATCCCAAACAATATATAAATTAATTATTAAAATAAATGCATGAATTTATGAAGGGTGCTGGAAATACATACAAAAAATCAGTTATATTCCCAGCAAATAATTAGAAAATGAAAATTTAAAAATACCATTTAAAATAGCATCAAAATCCATCAAATAGGGATAAAGCTAACAAAAGATGTGCAAAGCCTGTACAGTGAAAATACTGCTAAAAGAAATTAAAGAAGACCTAAATAAATTCAGAGATATATTATGTTTATGGGTTGCAAGACTCAATATTTTTAGATGTTGATTCTCCCCAAGTCAAGCTATGTAGTCAATGTCATCCAAGTTAAAATACCAGCAGGGTATGTGTGTGTGTGTATGTGTAAATTAACAAGCTGATTCTAAAATTTATATAGAAATTCGAAGGACCTAGGAAAGTCAAGATAGTTTTAAAGAAGTACAGGTTTTCTGGGTTGGTGAGCAGGTGGAAATGCTCACCTGAGAAAAGTGAGAGAAAAGGGAGCCTGGAGAGGGTTTAGAAGCTTTGTGCCCCTTCCCCCATGCATTGCCCTATGCATCTCTTCCATCTGGCTGTTCCTGAGTTGTGTCCTTTTCTAATAAAGTGGTAATCTAATCACCAAGTAAATAAACATCAAATGAAGATGCTGTGGAAGCTGAGGAGCATGAGGTAAAAAGACTCAAGTTTGACAAAGAAGGAGAAGTCAGAGAGATGGCCAAACAACTTCAAGTGAAATTTCTTCAGTTATGATAGAAGAAACAAAATCATCTTCATCTAAGAATAAAGACAAACAAAGTAGTTGTATCAGGCAGCACTGTACAGAGGAGGCTGAAGAGGCAGAAGAGAGTCTTTAATGACATCAACAGAAATGATCCCAGAAAGGAAAAAAGTCAAGAAAAAGAATCTGATGCCTTAACTAACTGTAAATGAAGAGACTTCTGAGAAAAATAACCAAATGGAGGAATCTCATTGGTCTCAAGCTGAGAAAGATTTACATTCTGAAGGTAGTGCAAATATAAGGCCCTGTAAGTAGCGACTGTGACTGCCATGAAACAGAAGAATTAGTAGGATCCAATACCAGTAGACATGGAGAGATTCTCTCAGAATCATCCATGGAAAACGATGATGATGCCAGAGAAGTCACTGATGAACCAACAGAACAAGACTATTGGAAACATTTAGATGCAGTATTTTACATACAGTTCTAGTTTTATACTGTATCAAATTCCTATGTAATAAAGTGGAGGTTTAGTTTTACAAGAGAAGTAGGTGGTAAAATAAAGTACTTTATGGGATACATCCTGAGAGAGTTGTTCATATAGGAAGAGTGAATTATCAGCTCCTCTGGGTCCTGCTTATTATTGACAATTTTTGGTGGGCGGAGTCTGGTTAATCAGTGGTTTGTGTATAGATTTTTTTAAATTTAGAATCAAAGTTTTTAAATGGGAAGGTAATAATTACAATTTTTAAACTTTGAGGACAGTATCACATTTAGTTTATACATACGCAAGAAAGCTTTTTGTCTTGTCTTTTTCTGACAGCTCTAGAAGTTTTCCTATTTTGGTCATAGTTTCAACATTTTACCATGTGAATTATAGGGTTTTGTGGTAGTTATATATTATTTATATTTATAAATGTACATTACATATAATTCATCTCTTACAGAAACAGAAAAATATAAAATTTGCCTCCTTAGAATAATATTGTATATTTACATGTAATCTATTATACAGGGTATATTATATCACACATATAATAACATATTATATAATGTAACGTGTGACATAATACATATTATAATAAAATAATAAACATATATTATGTTATGTAATATGATTAAGTACAATTATATTTATATAATATATACCATATAATATATTATATATAAAATATATAATTTTAAATACAAATATACGTATATTATTCTAAGGGAGGCCATGTTATATTTTTAATCTTCAATAAGAGATGAATTTATATTATTATATAAATTATTTATATTTATAAATGGAATAATATATATGTATATATAATATGCATTAAATTTTTTACCTGAAAGAGTATATTTTTAGGAGAATACTGCCACCTACGTGTTATAAGTTATATTAAATTTATAACTCCATAGTCTGTTTATTGAGAAAAATGAGCATTTGTTAGATAAATACCCTTACCTTAATGGGATTCCTATAGAAAGAGTGTTTTCCAGAAGATGGGAATGACATGGCAATAATACGCCCTGGAAGTCAAAATAGTCACTATTACAGATGTTATTATACATGTGAAACAATAAATGAGAACTTAATTTACATATAATCAGACTCTTTTTTTCATAAAAAAGAAATTTCAGGATTGAGAATGACAAAAAAGCTAACTAACCCTCAGAATAATCAACATAACATATTAAAATATCCAATATAATGACCAATAAACTCACACAGTGCTCCCAAGACTCAACTGCTTCCAGCCAAATGCAACAGATTTGTGTCGATCTCAGTCTGGAGCTGCCCCCATGGTGAGGATTTCTTATCTGAACACTAAAGAAAAAGGAGAGATCTGGGATCCAGTAATCGTGGGAACTCCCAGGGTGCTCCAGTGCTCCTGACTCAGAAACCTGAGACCTACAAAGGGTTCCAGCAAGAGAACAGGTCTCTCTGAGATCCTTGAGACCCAGGATAACTATTAGAACTCAATAAATTCTAAACCAAACAAATGGAGTCAGCTGAAAATTCCTTCAACTCCCTGTACTGTAACCAAGTAACCCTGATTTGGGATGACAATGGAGATTTTCCATTGTCAGGGTTAAACTACAAATATGTCACACTACCATAGTGGTAGATGTCTTCACAGATAAAGAATGCTTTAGACAAGGTAAGAACCAAAATAAACATATAATTACCCACACACAAGAAAAATGTGAAGTTAATGTAAGTAAATCAACAGTTAAACTTCACAAACCAGTAATGTAAGTGAGGTCTAAGTCAAATCCATCCTTCCTGTATCGCCGTTTGTTTCCTGAAACCTGAGAGTTTAAAACAATCATTAATTTGTAAAATATAAATCAACATAAAAATAAAGAAGATTATATACATATCTATAACACTCGCCAGTATTTCCTGAAACACAAACATTTTTCTGAATCACAAACATGTTTTGCCCACTTACCATCCTTCTGGTCAGTATTTCAAGATGTCTTTTTTGGTAAGCCAGATGAAAAAACTCTCATCAGAATGATAAGTCGTAGAGGTCGAAATATAATTGCCAATCTAACAATAAATTTTAAAGATCCATTTTTACTTCAGAAATAGAGGATTTTGTCAATATGGACTAAGTCTTGAGCAGTGATTCTTAACCAGGGGCAATTTTGTACACCCCACCTATCCCCAAGCCTCTCACCCACTTACCCAAGGGATATTTGGCAATGTCTGGAGGCATTTTTGGTTGTTGTAACTGTGTGTTGAGGGGGTGCTACTTGCATCCAGTGGATAGAGGACAGAAAAGCTGCTAAACATCAATGAACAGGACAGCTTCCATAACAAAGAATTATCTGGTCCAAAATATCAATAGTGCTGAGATTGAGAAACTCTGGTCTAGAGAGATAGCTATATGATGGATGCTTAGAATTTGTGGATTTAACTTCTGTAGCTTAAGATGAGCATTTTTTCAATCTTTTCCCCATCAAACAAACTGAGGGTTCTTGTTCACCTGTGTTACTCCCATCAGTAACAGAGGTTCACTACACTACTAACACACATCAGGCAGGCAGTAGATTGAGATACTTCCCAAGTGTGCTAGCTACTGTCTCTCCTGCCATCAGAAAAAAACACAATGGCAGAGAACTGATGGTTTGGACTAGTGCTTCTCTAACTTGAGTGCACACACTGATTCAGTAGGTCACTGGGGCCTGCGGTGTTTTCCTTCTTGCATTTCTAGCTCTTAGATGATGCTGAGGTTGTAGGTCAGAGGACCATACTGGCTCCAGCTATTTTCAAACAACTCCAAAAGCCTATCGCATAACATCAAGTTTCACTAGCACCTGAATTGAAGTCCTGGGAAGCTGGAGTGCAGAAAGAAGCAAGCTATTAGACTAATAAATAAGCCTAATGAGCCACCCAACATCTACATCCCAGTACACATTTGTTCTTCTTTTCCTCATCGCCAGAGTAGAAAGAAGAAAAGCCATCAGTTCTTCATACACATTTTAGTTTCCTGATCCCCAACAGTTCTGATTTTGCCTCAGCTTTCTTCATTCCAATGATACTGCAAAATTCCACCTCTGTGTTGCTATCCACGTCACCTGGTTTTCTGTTCCATTTGCCTTTTGAGAGAATTATCATTGGAGTCACTCAAGTTTTGCATATGCTCAAACCAATACTCTCTTTGTTATAGGAAAAACCCAGGAATTTCATGTGCAAGGAATTTGTGATTGAAGCTTAAACGGGAATTTAGTGGGAATTTCAAAGTATAGCGAAGTTAAAGTTAGTACAAGAGGCAAAGTCCCCAGTTTCTTCTTTGAGTGCTCCATCTTCTTCATTCAACCAAAGGTACGTAGTGCGTACACCCTTCATGGATCCCTAAATACCACCAGCCTTTAGTTTCTAAGTATGTGGAAATTTATCTAAACATTTCATTTTCAAGCAGCTTATCTGGCATAGAATCATCACATTCAGAGTTAAAAGATTATACAAAATGAAATCCATAGAAAACTCAAAAAAAAAAAAAAAGACAGTTTAAGAAACGTGAATCATGTCTCTTACCTGGGGATATCATTAAAATAACTGAAGTCATAAAA
>NW_025795493.1:0-3574 GCF_021613505.1 Equus quagga
CCCCCCACATTCAGAAACAGACTGCTGTCGGAACGAGAGGACCCTGGGCAGAGAAGCACACCCTCTTTAACTCCAAGTCCCAGTGCTCTGAGGAGGAGGGGCACAACGCTTGAACTGGAACCCAGGCCTCAGGCCCTTTCCATAATTTGTAGAAGGTGAGAGGAAGGGCTCCGATCTGGAGGTGTCCACAGACCACAGACACTGTTGCATCACTTTGGCTCAACGGGAAAAAAGGGTTTACAGAGAAATTCTTCTCCAAAGAGACTGAGGAAAGAACCAAAAAAGGAGAAACTCAAAATGGAATTAACAAAAAGAGAGCAGGGACGGTAACCATGGCCTCATGCATTTTCCTTCATTCTTTAGCGTTGATTCCACACAGGATGCACCTTAGGGCATTTCTAGGAATATTCTCAACATCTAGACCAAAAACTCCGAAGGGGAAGCATGAGGCACCTGGTTTGACTGTTCTCTCCCACCCCACCCCTTTATTCCCCACAAAGCACTGCATAGGGCAAGATTCTCCTTTAGTCTTTTATGCCAGTGGAGAGAATGGCATAAGAAGCATAAACATGCAATCTTTTCCTGACTTTCAGCTGTTACTTACTATTACGTTCTCTTTAAGGGAATGAGCATAAAGATTCTCTTTGGGGCTTTTACTTAACGACAAAAATTGATCAATACTAAAATTCTCAAACTGTAGTGCTGAACGCATGGGACTTGAAATCAATTGGATGGAATAGGAACTTCTAGTTTTATATGAAAAATATTAAAGAAAATACTAAATTTTATTATATGTAATAAGGGAGGTATTGTTTTCTGTGCACTGGGTTTCAATGAAATGCTCGTTTCCTGTTTTATCTTGTCTTCAGGAAAGTTGGAGAAACTCTCCTCAAAGAAGGGAGGTCAGAAGTCTAATCCATTCATCTACCTCTTTTATCTTCTCACTTTTTTCCACGTTGTACAAAGAGTGCTGTTGAGAGAGGCATACAAATCCCCTCAATGGCTGATGGATATTCAGGGTTTTTAATGAAGCAGCCACACATTCTGGGCATTTCTATCCTGAACCTGAGATCATCGTAGAGGAATGGTCCTTGTCACGTCTAGCTGCATGTTAGAATCCCTGGGGAGCTTTTGAAATCTACTGAAGCCCAAACCCCACTCCTGACAATTTAAATGAGAATCGCCAGGTGGGAGGTCAAGGCACTGATCTTAATTAAATTTTCACCAGGTGCTTATTACAGGGCAGTGTTAATGCCAGCTCCAATGAGGCCCTGAGGTGAGGATGCTGAGTCCCTGGAAGCCCCATGCACATTAGCACAGGCCTGCACATGTGGGCCGAGGAGAAAGCTGGCTCCAGGCCAGTCCAGCACTCCCACCTGTGACCCAGGTTCTCATTTGGTTTTTGTCATCTGGGCTCTTTGTCCTCAGTTTTAACACTTCTTCTTCTTCTTCACATGGAGAGGTCCACGGTTAAGGGTTGTCCTAGGTCAGATTCCCAAAATGACTCAGGAGGAAGATCCATGTGTGAGTGACTCATTGAGAAGAAAGAGGCAGTGGAGTTGGGGAAGCTGGGAAGGGAAGGCAAAGAAATGAAGAAAGTGTGTGATTTCAGGCAAAGTGCCTTGTGTTCAGCGGCATCAATGATGCTCTTGTGATGAGGAGGACCATGGGCTCAGGCTTGCCCGTGGCTAAGATGAAAGCAGAGAGGGAATATCAGGACAGCAGCGGCAGGGACACAGCAGAGTTCAGAGAGCAAACGAGATGGAGCTGGCAGGGCCTGGCAGGGTGGCAGCTCCCATGGAAAACAGAGGGAAGGCCAGACAGAGGTCGCATCAGCTGTTGGAGTGAACAAATGAGGAAGAGAAGAGACAGCGGGAGATTGAGCTAGAATCTTAGCTAGAGAGCCATGAGGCATAAGTGCATCTAAGAGCCACCGATGTGATTACCTCAGTACCCTCAGCTGAAGGCTGGGGAAATTGCATGTTATCCTCCACTTGTTGAAGAGCAGTTTTCTTTTGATAATCTTCTGTTTCTGGGCACTTAAGGCAGCTGAGCCCTCAAGAGCATCACCCTCCAGCTTGGGAGGTTTCTTTCCTCTGAGGGAAGCATCGAAACCCAGTCCTGAAAAATAAAACCACAGCCAACAGGATCCATTGTTATTCCTGATCGTACTGGGACTTAATCCTCCACCCAGGAGGGACATCAAATAAGCAGAGTGGCCAGAACAAGAAAGGCCACTGAAAGTCCATGGGTGAGGTGAGGCCAATGGCGACACTTTCATATTTTCTCTTTCTTTGATCTTACTCACACTACCCAGTAGTGATGAGATTGCCAGGAGGTGTGGGAGAGGCCCATCACCTCCCCGCTCCCACCCTCTGACGACTAACAATGGACCAGAGCTTCGTATTCCCCTTTTCTCTCTCACCTTGGAAGAGCGGCCACTGATTTCTGAAGAGACCGTGGGCTCTAAAGCTCCAGGTGGTGGAGCAAAGGCCAAGCCTGGCTTTGCCATCACCACAGTCCAACTGGTCCAGCTGCAGCAGCAGATAACTGGTCACCTGGGTGCCTGGCTGCAGCTGTGTCTGTGAAGCTTGCAGCTCTGGCCTTTGGAAACTCCAGTTTGTCCTCAAAGGCCCTCGGTGACCGGCCTCCAGGGTGGGAGCTGAAAGGAGAAGAGGGCTCAGTGGCACCAATCCCAGGTTTCCTTTCCTCAGCCCTGGGAGCCCACCCATTTCTAATGTCCATGCCTGTCAGTGAGACCACCCAGTGACCCAAAGCAAAAAGGCAGACCTCATGTACATGAAGGAGCTGTCAGCTTCACGTGTGTCCCTGGGGATGCTGAGATGGCAGGTGACAGGATGCAGTGTCCCAGAAGTGAGAAACCCACTGAGTCCAGAGGACTTTGGATGGAAGGATGAAGTCATGCCTGTGAATCTGTTCTCATTAACTTAGTCCTATAGCTTAGAGAGAAGGTTCTAGAGAGGCCTTAGGACATGGGGGAGAAAGTGATGTTGATGTGTACCCACAGTACAAAAGAACAGGGAGAGAAGTACGGCCACAAGTCTTCAGGTCCGGTAGAAGACACACTTGGGAAACCGTAGAACAGGGACCGAGTTATCCGAAGTTTTGTAAAGTTCTGCGGCCTTTTGAGCAGCTTTGTCTGTAATTTTTGACTGTCCTCCACCCACCCACACATGTAAATATCTATAGCCACGCAGGGCACCGGCAGCTACAGGACATGTAGTAGAGGTCTGAGTCCCCGATTGGAAACTTAGGGACAGAGAAGTGCCACAGAGTCAGACTTTGTGGTTCTTCAGGGAGGTAAGAGAGCACTCAGTCCTGTGTCACACACCCCTCGGTGGGGGCTGGGCAGTTCTCCCTAATAAACGTGTATATTTTGACTGTGAAATGAACACATACTCTCAGAAAGGGGGCTAACAAAGACTTCAAATAGCCTCAGGCCAGTCCAGGTCAGACTCAGGCGGGCTCCTGGCCCGCAGGGCCTGCTCTGCACTGCGTGGGCTCCCCTCTCTCCTGCCCTCTAGCCATCCTCATTCTCACCAAGGGTTCACTG
>NW_025795494.1:0-3574 GCF_021613505.1 Equus quagga
CAGTGAACCCTTGGTGAGAATGAGGATGGCTAGAGGGCAGGAGAGAGGGGAGCCCACGCAGTGCAGAGCAGGCCCTGCGGGCCAGGAGCCCGCCTGAGTCTGACCTGGACTGGCCTGAGGCTATTTGAAGTCTTTGTTAGCCCCCTTTCTGAGAGTATGTGTTCATTTCACAGTCAAAATATACACGTTTATTAGGGAGAACTGCCCAGCCCCCACCGAGGGGTGTGTGACACAGGACTGAGTGCTCTCTTACCTCCCTGAAGAACCACAAAGTCTGACTCTGTGGCACTTCTCTGTCCCTAAGTTTCCAATCGGGGACTCAGACCTCTACTACATGTCCTGTAGCTGCCGGTGCCCTGCGTGGCTATAGATATTTACATGTGTGGGTGGGTGGAGGACAGTCAAAAATTACAGACAAAGCTGCTCAAAAGGCCGCAGAACTTTACAAAACTTCGGATAACTCGGTCCCTGTTCTACGGTTTCCCAAGTGTGTCTTCTACCGGACCTGAAGACTTGTGGCCGTACTTCTCTCCCTGTTCTTTTGTACTGTGGGTACACATCAACATCACTTTCTCCCCCATGTCCTAAGGCCTCTCTAGAACCTTCTCTCTAAGCTATAGGACTAAGTTAATGAGAACAGATTCACAGGCATGACTTCATCCTTCCATCCAAAGTCCTCTGGACTCAGTGGGTTTCTCACTTCTGGGACACTGCATCCTGTCACCTGCCATCTCAGCATCCCCAGGGACACACGTGAAGCTGACAGCTCCTTCATGTACATGAGGTCTGCCTTTTTGCTTTGGGTTGCTGGGTGGTCTCACTGACAGGCATGGACATTAGAAATGGGTGGGCTCCCAGGGCTGAGGAAAGGAAACCTGGGATTGGTGCCACTGAGCCCTCTTCTCCTTTCAGCTCCCACCCTGGAGGCCGGTCACCGAGGGCCTTTGAGGACAAACTGGAGTTTCCAAAGGCCAGAGCTGCAAGCTTCACAGACACAGCTGCAGCCAGGCACCCAGGTGACCAGTTATCTGCTGCTGCAGCTGGACCAGTTGGACTGTGGTGATGGCAAAGCCAGGCTTGGCCTTTGCTCCACCACCTGGAGCTTTAGAGCCCACGGTCTCTTCAGAAATCAGTGGCCGCTCTTCCAAGGTGAGAGAGAAAAGGGGAATACGAAGCTCTGGTCCATTGTTAGTCGTCAGAGGGTGGGAGCGGGGAGGTGATGGGCCTCTCCCACACCTCCTGGCAATCTCATCACTACTGGGTAGTGTGAGTAAGATCAAAGAAAGAGAAAATATGAAAGTGTCGCCATTGGCCTCACCTCACCCATGGACTTTCAGTGGCCTTTCTTGTTCTGGCCACTCTGCTTATTTGATGTCCCTCCTGGGTGGAGGATTAAGTCCCAGTACGATCAGGAATAACAATGGATCCTGTTGGCTGTGGTTTTATTTTTCAGGACTGGGTTTCGATGCTTCCCTCAGAGGAAAGAAACCTCCCAAGCTGGAGGGTGATGCTCTTGAGGGCTCAGCTGCCTTAAGTGCCCAGAAACAGAAGATTATCAAAAGAAAACTGCTCTTCAACAAGTGGAGGATAACATGCAATTTCCCCAGCCTTCAGCTGAGGGTACTGAGGTAATCACATCGGTGGCTCTTAGATGCACTTATGCCTCATGGCTCTCTAGCTAAGATTCTAGCTCAATCTCCCGCTGTCTCTTCTCTTCCTCATTTGTTCACTCCAACAGCTGATGCGACCTCTGTCTGGCCTTCCCTCTGTTTTCCATGGGAGCTGCCACCCTGCCAGGCCCTGCCAGCTCCATCTCGTTTGCTCTCTGAACTCTGCTGTGTCCCTGCCGCTGCTGTCCTGATATTCCCTCTCTGCTTTCATCTTAGCCACGGGCAAGCCTGAGCCCATGGTCCTCCTCATCACAAGAGCATCATTGATGCCGCTGAACACAAGGCACTTTGCCTGAAATCACACACTTTCTTCATTTCTTTGCCTTCCCTTCCCAGCTTCCCCAACTCCACTGCCTCTTTCTTCTCAATGAGTCACTCACACATGGATCTTCCTCCTGAGTCATTTTGGGAATCTGACCTAGGACAACCCTTAACCGTGGACCTCTCCATGTGAAGAAGAAGAAGAAGTGTTAAAACTGAGGACAAAGAGCCCAGATGACAAAAACCAAATGAGAACCTGGGTCACAGGTGGGAGTGCTGGACTGGCCTGGAGCCAGCTTTCTCCTCGGCCCACATGTGCAGGCCTGTGCTAATGTGCATGGGGCTTCCAGGGACTCAGCATCCTCACCTCAGGGCCTCATTGGAGCTGGCATTAACACTGCCCTGTAATAAGCACCTGGTGAAAATTTAATTAAGATCAGTGCCTTGACCTCCCACCTGGCGATTCTCATTTAAATTGTCAGGAGTGGGGTTTGGGCTTCAGTAGATTTCAAAAGCTCCCCAGGGATTCTAACATGCAGCTAGACGTGACAAGGACCATTCCTCTACGATGATCTCAGGTTCAGGATAGAAATGCCCAGAATGTGTGGCTGCTTCATTAAAAACCCTGAATATCCATCAGCCATTGAGGGGATTTGTATGCCTCTCTCAACAGCACTCTTTGTACAACGTGGAAAAAAGTGAGAAGATAAAAGAGGTAGATGAATGGATTAGACTTCTGACCTCCCTTCTTTGAGGAGAGTTTCTCCAACTTTCCTGAAGACAAGATAAAACAGGAAACGAGCATTTCATTGAAACCCAGTGCACAGAAAACAATACCTCCCTTATTACATATAATAAAATTTAGTATTTTCTTTAATATTTTTCATATAAAACTAGAAGTTCCTATTCCATCCAATTGATTTCAAGTCCCATGCGTTCAGCACTACAGTTTGAGAATTTTAGTATTGATCAATTTTTGTCGTTAAGTAAAAGCCCCAAAGAGAATCTTTATGCTCATTCCCTTAAAGAGAACGTAATAGTAAGTAACAGCTGAAAGTCAGGAAAAGATTGCATGTTTATGCTTCTTATGCCATTCTCTCCACTGGCATAAAAGACTAAAGGAGAATCTTGCCCTATGCAGTGCTTTGTGGGGAATAAAGGGGTGGGGTGGGAGAGAACAGTCAAACCAGGTGCCTCATGCTTCCCCTTCGGAGTTTTTGGTCTAGATGTTGAGAATATTCCTAGAAATGCCCTAAGGTGCATCCTGTGTGGAATCAACGCTAAAGAATGAAGGAAAATGCATGAGGCCATGGTTACCGTCCCTGCTCTCTTTTTGTTAATTCCATTTTGAGTTTCTCCTTTTTTGGTTCTTTCCTCAGTCTCTTTGGAGAAGAATTTCTCTGTAAACCCTTTTTTCCCGTTGAGCCAAAGTGATGCAACAGTGTCTGTGGTCTGTGGACACCTCCAGATCGGAGCCCTTCCTCTCACCTTCTACAAATTATGGAAAGGGCCTGAGGCCTGGGTTCCAGTTCAAGCGTTGTGCCCCTCCTCCTCAGAGCACTGGGACTTGGAGTTAAAGAGGGTGTGCTTCTCTGCCCAGGGTCCTCTCGTTCCGACAGCAGTCTGTTTCTGAATGTGGGGGG
>NW_025795495.1:0-3479 GCF_021613505.1 Equus quagga
CCCCACATTCAGAAACAGACTGCTGTCGGAACGGAACGAGAGGACCCTTGGCAGAGAAGCACACCCTCTTTAACTCCACGTCCCAGTGCTCTGAGGAGGAGGGGCACAACGCTTGAACTGGAACCCAGGCCTCAGGCCCTTTCCATAATTTGTGGAAGGTGAGAGGAAGGGCTCTGATCTGGAGGTGTCCACAGACACTGTTGCATCACTTTGGCTCAATGGGAAAAAAGGGTTTACAGAGAAATTCTTCTCCAAAGAGACTGAGGAAAGAACCAAAAAAGGAGAAACTCAAAATGGAATTAACAAAAAGAGAGCAGGGACGGTAACCATGACCCCATGCATTTTCCTTCATTCTTTAGCGTTGATTCCACACAGGATGCACCTTAGGGCATTTCTAGGAATATTCTCAACATCTACACCAAAAACTCCGAAGGGGAAGCATGAGGCACCTGGTTTGACTATGTTCTCTCCCACCCCACCCCTTTATTCCCCACAAAGCACTGCATAGGGCAAGATTCTCCTTTAGTCTTTTATGCCAGTGGAAAGAATGGCATAAGAAGCATAAACATGCAATCTTTTCCTGACTTTCAGCTGTTACTTACTATTACGTTCTCTTTAAGGGAATGAGCATAAAGATTCTCTTTGGGGCTTTTACTTAACGACAAAAATTGATCAATACTAAAATTCTCAAACTGTAGTGCTGAACGCATGGGACTTGAAATCAATTGGATGGAATAGGACCTTCTAGTTTTATATGAAAATATTAAAGAAAATACTAAATTTTATTGTGCGTAATAAGGGAGGTATTGTTTTCTGTGCACTGGGTTTCAATGAAATGCTCATTTCCTGTTTTAGATTGTCTTCAGAAAAGTTGGAGAAACTCTCCTCAAAGAAGGGAGGTCAGAAGTCTAATCCATTCATCTACCTCTTTTATCTTCTCACTTTTTTCCACGTTGTACAAAGAGTGCTGTTGAGAGAGGCATACAAATCCCCTCAATGGCTGATGGATATTCAGGCTTTTTAATGAAGCAGCCACACATTCTGGGCATTTCTATTCTGAACCTGAGATCATCGTAGAGGAATGGTCCTTGTCACGTCTAGCTGCATGTTAGAATCCCTGGGGAGCTTTTGAAATCGACTGAAGCCCAAACCCCACTCCTGACAATTTAAATGAGAATCGCCAGGTGGGAGGTCAAGGCACTGATCTTAATTAAATTTTCACCAGGTGCTTATTACAGGGCAGTGTTAATGCCAGCTCCAATGAGGCCCTGAGGTGAGGATGCTGAGTCCCTGGAAGCCCCATGCACATTAGCACAGGCCTGCACATGTGGGCCGAGGAGAAAGCTGGCTCCAGGCCAGTCCAGCACTCCCACCTGTGACCCAGGTTCTCATTTGGTTTTTGTCATCTGGGCTCTTTGTCCTCAGTTTTAACACTTCTTCTTCTTCTTCACATGGAGAGGTCCACGGTTAAGGGTTGTCCTAGGTCAGATTCCCGAAATGACTCAGGAGGAAGATCCATGTGTGAGTGATTCATTGAGAAGAAAGAGCTAGTGGAGTTGGGGAAGCTGGGAAGGGAAGGCAAAGAAATGAAGAAAGTGTGTGATTTCAGGCAAAGTGCCTTGTGTTCAGCGGCATCAGTGATGCTCTTGTGATGAGGAGGACCATGGGCTCAGGCTTCCCCGTGG
Source organism: Equus quagga (assembly GCF_021613505.1). Classification (NCBI taxonomy): domain Eukaryota; kingdom Metazoa; phylum Chordata; class Mammalia; order Perissodactyla; family Equidae; genus Equus; species Equus quagga. The sequence continues at coordinate 1,686 of NW_025795495.1, forward strand.
CTAAGATGAAAGCAGAGAGGGAATATCAGGACAGCAGCGGCAGGAACACAGCAGAGTTCAGAGGGCAAACGAGATGGAGCTGGAAGGGCCTGGCAGGGTGGCAGCCCCCATGGAAAACAGAGGGAAGGCCAGACAGAGGTCGCATCAGCTGTTGGAGTGAACAAATGAGGAAGAGAAGAGACAGCGGGAGATTGAGCTAGAATCTTAGCTAGAGAGCCATGAGGCATAAGTGCATCTAAGAGCCACCGATGTGATTACCTCAGCACCCTCAGCTGAAGGCTGGGGAAATTGCATGTTATCCTCCACTTGTTGAAGAGCAGTTTTCTTTTGATAATCTTCTGTTTCTGGGCACTTAAGGCAGCTGAGCCCTCAAGAGCATCACCCTCCAGCTTGGGAGGTTTCTTTCCTCTGAGGGAAGCATCGAAACCCAGTCCTGAAAAATAAAACCACAGCCAACAGGATCCATTGTTATTCCTGATCGTACTGGGACTTAATCCTCCACCCAGGAGGGACATCAAAGAAGCAGAGTGGCCAGAACAAGAAAGGCCACTGAAAGTCCATGGGTGAGGTGAGGCCAATGGTGACACTTTCATATTTTCTCTTTCTTTGATCTTACTCACACTACCCAGTAGTGATGAGATTGCCAGGAGGTGTGGGAGAGGCCTATCACCTCCCCGCTCCCACCCTCTGACGACTAACAATGGACCAGAGCTTCGTATTCCCCTTTTCTCTCTCACCTTGGAAGAGCGGCCACTGATTTCTGAAGGGATCGTGGGCTCTAAAGCTCCAGGTGGTGGAGCAAAGGCCAAGCCTGGCTTTGCCGTCACCACAGTCCAACTGGTCCAGCTGCAGCAGCAGATAACTGGTCACCTGGGTGCCTGGCTGCAGCTGTGTCTGTGAAGCTTGCAGCTCTGGCCTTTGGAAACTCCAGTTTGTCCTCAAAGGCCCTCGGTGACCGGCCTCCAGGGTGGGAGCTGAAAGGAGAAGAGGGCTCAGTGGGACCAATCCCAGCTTTCCTTTCCTCAGCCCTGGGACCCCACCCATTTCTAATGTCCATGCCTGTCAGTGAGACCACCCAGCGACCCAAAGAAAAGAGGCAGACCTCATGTACATGAAGGAGCTGTCAGCTTCACGTGTGTCCCTGGGGATGCTGAGATGGCAGGTGACAGGATGCAGTGTCCCAGAAGTGAGAAACCCACTGAGTCCAGAGGACTTTGGATGGAAGGATGAAGTCATGCCTGTGAATCTGTTCTCATTAACTTAGTCCTATAGCTTAGAGAGAAGGTTCTAGAGAGGCCTTAGGACATGGGGGAGAAAGCGATGTTGATGTGTACCCACAGTATAAAAGAACAGGGAGAGAAGTACGGCCACAAGTCTTCAGGTCTGGTGGAAGACACAGTTGGGAAACCGTAGAACAGGGACCGAGTTATCCGAAGTTTTGTAAAGTTCTGCGGCCTTTTGAGCAGCTTTGTCTGTAATTTTTGACTGCCCTCCACCCACCCACACATGTAAATATCTATAGCCACACAGGGCACCGGCAGCTACAGGACATGTAGTAGAGGTCTGAGTCCCCGATTGGAAACTTAGGGACAGAGAAGTGCCACAGAGTCAGACTTTGTGGTTCTTCAGGGAGGTAAGAGAGCACTCAATCCTGTGTCCCACACCCCTCGGTGGGGGCTGGGCAGTTCTCCCTAATAAACGTGTATATTTTGACTGTGAAATGAACACATACTCTCAGAAAGGGGGCTAACAAAGACTTCAAATAGCCTCAGGCCAGTCCAGGTCAGACTCAGG
>NW_025795496.1:0-3479 GCF_021613505.1 Equus quagga
CCTGAGTCTGACCTGGACTGGCCTGAGGCTATTTGAAGTCTTTGTTAGCCCCCTTTCTGAGAGTATGTGTTCATTTCACAGTCAAAATATACACGTTTATTAGGGAGAACTGCCCAGCCCCCACCGAGGGGTGTGGGACACAGGATTGAGTGCTCTCTTACCTCCCTGAAGAACCACAAAGTCTGACTCTGTGGCACTTCTCTGTCCCTAAGTTTCCAATCGGGGACTCAGACCTCTACTACATGTCCTGTAGCTGCCGGTGCCCTGTGTGGCTATAGATATTTACATGTGTGGGTGGGTGGAGGGCAGTCAAAAATTACAGACAAAGCTGCTCAAAAGGCCGCAGAACTTTACAAAACTTCGGATAACTCGGTCCCTGTTCTACGGTTTCCCAACTGTGTCTTCCACCAGACCTGAAGACTTGTGGCCGTACTTCTCTCCCTGTTCTTTTATACTGTGGGTACACATCAACATCGCTTTCTCCCCCATGTCCTAAGGCCTCTCTAGAACCTTCTCTCTAAGCTATAGGACTAAGTTAATGAGAACAGATTCACAGGCATGACTTCATCCTTCCATCCAAAGTCCTCTGGACTCAGTGGGTTTCTCACTTCTGGGACACTGCATCCTGTCACCTGCCATCTCAGCATCCCCAGGGACACACGTGAAGCTGACAGCTCCTTCATGTACATGAGGTCTGCCTCTTTTCTTTGGGTCGCTGGGTGGTCTCACTGACAGGCATGGACATTAGAAATGGGTGGGGTCCCAGGGCTGAGGAAAGGAAAGCTGGGATTGGTCCCACTGAGCCCTCTTCTCCTTTCAGCTCCCACCCTGGAGGCCGGTCACCGAGGGCCTTTGAGGACAAACTGGAGTTTCCAAAGGCCAGAGCTGCAAGCTTCACAGACACAGCTGCAGCCAGGCACCCAGGTGACCAGTTATCTGCTGCTGCAGCTGGACCAGTTGGACTGTGGTGACGGCAAAGCCAGGCTTGGCCTTTGCTCCACCACCTGGAGCTTTAGAGCCCACGATCCCTTCAGAAATCAGTGGCCGCTCTTCCAAGGTGAGAGAGAAAAGGGGAATACGAAGCTCTGGTCCATTGTTAGTCGTCAGAGGGTGGGAGCGGGGAGGTGATAGGCCTCTCCCACACCTCCTGGCAATCTCATCACTACTGGGTAGTGTGAGTAAGATCAAAGAAAGAGAAAATATGAAAGTGTCACCATTGGCCTCACCTCACCCATGGACTTTCAGTGGCCTTTCTTGTTCTGGCCACTCTGCTTCTTTGATGTCCCTCCTGGGTGGAGGATTAAGTCCCAGTACGATCAGGAATAACAATGGATCCTGTTGGCTGTGGTTTTATTTTTCAGGACTGGGTTTCGATGCTTCCCTCAGAGGAAAGAAACCTCCCAAGCTGGAGGGTGATGCTCTTGAGGGCTCAGCTGCCTTAAGTGCCCAGAAACAGAAGATTATCAAAAGAAAACTGCTCTTCAACAAGTGGAGGATAACATGCAATTTCCCCAGCCTTCAGCTGAGGGTGCTGAGGTAATCACATCGGTGGCTCTTAGATGCACTTATGCCTCATGGCTCTCTAGCTAAGATTCTAGCTCAATCTCCCGCTGTCTCTTCTCTTCCTCATTTGTTCACTCCAACAGCTGATGCGACCTCTGTCTGGCCTTCCCTCTGTTTTCCATGGGGGCTGCCACCCTGCCAGGCCCTTCCAGCTCCATCTCGTTTGCCCTCTGAACTCTGCTGTGTTCCTGCCGCTGCTGTCCTGATATTCCCTCTCTGCTTTCATCTTAGCCACGGGGAAGCCTGAGCCCATGGTCCTCCTCATCACAAGAGCATCACTGATGCCGCTGAACACAAGGCACTTTGCCTGAAATCACACACTTTCTTCATTTCTTTGCCTTCCCTTCCCAGCTTCCCCAACTCCACTAGCTCTTTCTTCTCAATGAATCACTCACACATGGATCTTCCTCCTGAGTCATTTCGGGAATCTGACCTAGGACAACCCTTAACCGTGGACCTCTCCATGTGAAGAAGAAGAAGAAGTGTTAAAACTGAGGACAAAGAGCCCAGATGACAAAAACCAAATGAGAACCTGGGTCACAGGTGGGAGTGCTGGACTGGCCTGGAGCCAGCTTTCTCCTCGGCCCACATGTGCAGGCCTGTGCTAATGTGCATGGGGCTTCCAGGGACTCAGCATCCTCACCTCAGGGCCTCATTGGAGCTGGCATTAACACTGCCCTGTAATAAGCACCTGGTGAAAATTTAATTAAGATCAGTGCCTTGACCTCCCACCTGGCGATTCTCATTTAAATTGTCAGGAGTGGGGTTTGGGCTTCAGTCGATTTCAAAAGCTCCCCAGGGATTCTAACATGCAGCTAGACGTGACAAGGACCATTCCTCTACGATGATCTCAGGTTCAGAATAGAAATGCCCAGAATGTGTGGCTGCTTCATTAAAAAGCCTGAATATCCATCAGCCATTGAGGGGATTTGTATGCCTCTCTCAACAGCACTCTTTGTACAACGTGGAAAAAAGTGAGAAGATAAAAGAGGTAGATGAATGGATTAGACTTCTGACCTCCCTTCTTTGAGGAGAGTTTCTCCAACTTTTCTGAAGACAATCTAAAACAGGAAATGAGCATTTCATTGAAACCCAGTGCACAGAAAACAATACCTCCCTTATTACGCACAATAAAATTTAGTATTTTCTTTAATATTTTCATATAAAACTAGAAGGTCCTATTCCATCCAATTGATTTCAAGTCCCATGCGTTCAGCACTACAGTTTGAGAATTTTAGTATTGATCAATTTTTGTCGTTAAGTAAAAGCCCCAAAGAGAATCTTTATGCTCATTCCCTTAAAGAGAACGTAATAGTAAGTAACAGCTGAAAGTCAGGAAAAGATTGCATGTTTATGCTTCTTATGCCATTCTTTCCACTGGCATAAAAGACTAAAGGAGAATCTTGCCCTATGCAGTGCTTTGTGGGGAATAAAGGGGTGGGGTGGGAGAGAACATAGTCAAACCAGGTGCCTCATGCTTCCCCTTCGGAGTTTTTGGTGTAGATGTTGAGAATATTCCTAGAAATGCCCTAAGGTGCATCCTGTGTGGAATCAACGCTAAAGAATGAAGGAAAATGCATGGGGTCATGGTTACCGTCCCTGCTCTCTTTTTGTTAATTCCATTTTGAGTTTCTCCTTTTTTGGTTCTTTCCTCAGTCTCTTTGGAGAAGAATTTCTCTGTAAACCCTTTTTTCCCATTGAGCCAAAGTGATGCAACAGTGTCTGTGGACACCTCCAGATCAGAGCCCTTCCTCTCACCTTCCACAAATTATGGAAAGGGCCTGAGGCCTGGGTTCCAGTTCAAGCGTTGTGCCCCTCCTCCTCAGAGCACTGGGACGTGGAGTTAAAGAGGGTGTGCTTCTCTGCCAAGGGTCCTCTCGTTCCGTTCCGACAGCAGTCTGTTTCTGAATGTGGGG